>NC_052478.1:5976692-6185544 GCF_009730915.1 Dioscorea cayenensis subsp. rotundata
TTATTGCTGCATTTAATTTTTGTTTCTTGGAAATGCTTGTGGGGATGATCTCGAACATTGTTAGATTTTCAAAATGTCTTTTTTTTTCTTTGATTAATGAAAGAACTTGCAAATGATGGGATTAAAAATTCATGGTGTTGCAAGGTGGACTTGAAATAATGGAGAGGAAATCAAGAAGATGTCTTCATTTGGATGATACTTATACCCAGAGATACTGATAGTTCATTTAAATCTAACTATATGTTATGGTGTTGTTCTTTAGGAATTGTATGTAGAGTTCCTGAGAAATTCATGAAATAAGAGCAAGGAAAACAAAAAGTAAATTTGAAGATTGATAACATGGAACAATAATATTTATTTACTTGTACCTTGAGATAAGAGGCCACTTTAGCTAGGTATATAAATTTTTTTCTGAAATCTAACTATATATTGTGGTGCTGTTTTTTAGGAATTGGTTGCAAGTTCTTGGGGAGTTTATTTATCTTGTTGTGGTTTACGGTTGATATAAAAGTTGATGAGCCCTTTTAATTGTGGAAATTGTTTTCATTTTTAACTTTTTGGTGATGTGCTTATTTAAGGATGAGTGAAAAGGTTGATGGTTATATGAGGGTGTTTACCTACTCCTCTTGGGAAAAAATTAATGCTATTTAAGGAAGTTAGCATTGTTGTATACTGTAATTAAGATGAATAACTTGTTCTTTCCTCTGCAAAAGTCAAGGAATAAACTAATATTGTGTTAGAGGGGCACTAGTTGATTCCAGAATCTGAGTTTGCTCGTGTTGGTTGGATTAAGGAAAGAGAACTTAGATTAAGGTAGAAGCTGGCTTATTCTTCCTCCCTATTCTTAGTGAATGAATAAGCGAAATTATTAGAAAAGGAATTTGATCACTCCAGAATTTGGCATCTTGCTTTGCATAGATAGGATTGTGCTAGTTTAAATAAGAATTCTATGGTGATTGGCTTGTAAATCTTGGAGTAAGGGTTGCACGTTCCTTGTTGTAAGTCATGGTTTGAAAGCATGCAGGATAGTTCAGTGGAACCTCTTAAAAAGAAAATTAATTATCTACTAGCAATAGGATAGTGAAGGATAAACTTTTTCATAAAAAGGATAAATTAATTATCTTCTAAAGAATTCGGGCAACCCTGATATTTTTCTTGTTTTTGTTTAGTTATTAGGTGACACAATGAAGGTCAAAATATTACAATGGCATGCTGTAGCATCATGGACATGGGACGCGCAAGATGAAACCTGTGGCATATGTCGAATGGCCTTTGATGGATGTTGCCCAGATTGTAAATTCCCCGGCGATGATTGCCCCCTAATCTGGGGAGCCTGCAACCATTCTTTCCATCTCCATTGCATCCTGAAATGGGTGAACTCGCAGACTCCCCAGCCACACTGCCCGATGTGTCGCAGAGAATGGCAATTCAAAGGTTAAGGTACGCTGAAAATGTAGAAATGAGATTTCTGCAATAAATTTGCTCTTGTTTTTGTATGTTTGTACCCTGTTTGTGCTGGCCTTAAGAATGATGTTTTCAGGGTTCCGAATTCTCACATTAGCATGTCCATTGTATTGAGTGTTTCATTGGAACGTTTTAAGATTCATTCTTCTGCTAATGGTTTCTTCCCGTGCATAGGCCTTATTTAATATAACACTCGCAATTATAATTTTAAACCAACTTAAACTTAATGTGGCTGCATTAAGAACTATAACTTTGGTCTTAAAATTAAATGTTTGACTTGGTTTCCCCATCTGAGGACCACCATCTTTGCTCAGATATGTTTCTGAAAAATAGTCTAGCAGTATCATCCTTATATTTTTATTGAACCATGCTCTCCTGCCAACATGAATTAGCGCTACAGTTGCAATGCCGGAAGGGTTCAGGCATTTGACTCAAGAGTCCGATTTTTTTTTCAAATACAAAGGTGTAACAAATTGGCTGCGTGTGGTGTGGATTATCACATTGTTTTAAAAAAAAAAACCCTGTTTAGAGAACTCCAATTTTATTGTACAAATTTTAAGGATATAATTAAATCTTAATTGAGAGTATAGTTGTAATTAACGCTTCACCGATTTTTTCAAAGAACTACCCCTGTTGTGTAGAGTGCATTTGATTAGGGAGTAGGGATCATAATCTATGAAGAGAAACAGAAAATAGAGATAATTTAACTTAAATCTCAATTTGTGTTAGAATTTATGTGAGGATACTAACATTTTCATCTTCACCCTCGAATTCATATGCCCAAATCATAACATTGTCACCGCGAACAAAGTTATTGAGTTTTATAACATTTGCCCAACGTGTGATCTAAAATAATATCTATTCCCACCATGTTCATCCCTACATTGCTCATGTTTAATGCTAAGATAACGATCAACTTGAGATGTTTTTACTTCAATTTCATTAAATGATAATCAATACAAAAAGGTCAGCTTTTTTATTTTTTTTAAAATTTTTTTTTTTTGGCAAGGTGGATAGATCACTATATTAATAAAGAAAAGCACCAACCACTAGGTGTGGCAAGGGTACAACAACAAGACCAAACCAAACAACCAAACTAGTTACAACCAAAAAACCAAAAATGAGGAACAACGGCCTTTCTCAAGGCCACATGCAACTAAGCACCTAACCTACAATCTGGTCATGAACCTCCTCAGTAAGCCGGGTCTCACCATGAACCTCACCGTTGGGTCCCTAGAACTCCAAACTCCTCCGGACAGAAGTAATGTCGTCAGCAAACTTCTCTCTAGCACTCACATTAAGTGAAGAGAACCAAGACAAAATCATCCGATCAATTTTAGTAAGATACTTTGCACATGAACAACATTGGCATTAAAAATACAATCATTCCTAACAAGCCAAATATTCCAAACAATCGCTTTAATAACTAGGTCCCCAAGCGGCCTCCTGGCGGGATGCAAACTCAGCCCCCACAAGCCACGCAAGGATCCAGGAGTCTGCGGGAACTGGAGTAACCTGGTAAAATAGTCCCACACCTTATTAGCAAAAGGACATTGAAGAAAGAGGTGGTCCACGGACTCTGTCCCCGCATGGCATTGGACACAAGTATCTGTCGGCATCCTGTTGCACCTTTTTTAAAATCTATTTGTGCACACACAAGTAATACAAATTTTTATTGTTAGATAAAACAATGAGACACTTAGAAATCAGATTGAGAGTTGCCTCTATCCTCTATTTTTTTTTAATTGACAAATGTAACTAGCACTGGCTTATTAAAGCTCACCAGGTTCTCCTGCAACAGTGTTGGAAGGTGAGTGGCGGTGACCAGAAGGGTGCTGAGATATATTAGAATTTTAATGACATTTAAAGATGCAACCTGATTGATCTTTTGAAAGTTAGAGATAACCAAGCTGATCTTCGTCAGAACCACACAGTCAAGACTTTAGCTGGATTGTGTTATAGATTTAACAATCAATTAAGAAAAATTAAGACCCAATTACTCTTGAATCTTAGATCTAACTGAAGATTTCATTAATTCAACAGATTAAGCAAAGAAAGAGATCAACTCTCAAATAAGAGCATTAAATCCTCAGATCCAACACTCAGAGTTCTTACAAACCAATCCAAGTGACAATCATACTAAGTAATAGAATTCCATCAACATACTGAGAAAATGTAATGTCTAAAAAATCTTCAGAGTTCTTTAGACAATGAAATCAATTCTAACTAACATATCAAAACACAATTGCTTCAACAAACAATTAATTTCACCAGACCTAGAGCAATCAATCACTCAATACTAAGCTTCATTGAAATTTTAGAGAAAAACTCTTTTAAGGTCTCAGACCTTCATCATCAATCCTCAATTAATATCAATATCAACAGATCCAGGAGATCCCAAATTCAGTCATCAACAAGCATTGCAGAATAATTAACAAGAGTAAACAATGTTTGAGAGAAGAACAATCTCACAAACATGAAGATTAATCGTATATTTAATTCAATTTGCTTGCCTGTGCATGCTTTGTTCTTGAAGATTAATCATATGCTCCAATCGTGGTTTGATGTTCTTACAGACGGTGCTAAAGCAAAGCTGGAGGAATCTATGGCTCCTGTTCGTCATAGCCTGGAGTTCCTTGGATCGTGTGGGGATATGACTGGGATGGCCGAGGAGGCACATGATCTATTCATGGGCTAGATTCCCTATGATGTTGTAGGCTTCGAGGAGGCCTGTTGTTCCTCTGTTTTATATTTTTTTGTTTTAGTCTTGTCGTATCACTTCTTGTGATGTGCCATTTGTATCTTGTCTCTTTATCTTAATATTACAAACTATTGTGCAAGAATTTAGAAGATAAATACCAGATCGATCCACAGAATAACCCAGTTAAGTAACCTCCCAGCTCTCAAACTCTGTGAGAGAAACCAGGGCCTTCAATCCTGCAAGATCAACATGCCTTTTTCCTTCTCCTTACCAGCTTTTAGATTCTGTTGAGTTGTTGGTAAGATGTACCCGCAAGTCTTACATTGCTCCTCCTCTCCCTTGTACTCTTTCGTTCAACTGTAGAAGATTTCGCCACATCATTTTCCACATCAGTAGTCTTTAAACTAATGGGGTGTTTGTTTTGGTGGATTTGAAAGTCATGGGAGTTGGAATTACAAGATTTTTCCAAATCATGTGTTTGGTTTGAGGGATTTGAAAAAGATATTGTAGTTGGAAATACTTTATCAATGGTTTTGGATGAATTTGGAACTACACCCAAATTGGGTGTAGTTCCAACTCCATGATTTGGAACTCTAATAAATTACTATTTTTCATTAATATTTGATAATATATAAAACTAGTGATTATTTTCTAAAATACTAAATAAAATATATTATAGTGTAATTAATATTAGTAGTATAATATATAATAGATATATTATATTAAATTAATTATTTGAATAAATAATTAATATATTATATTTTATTATAATAAATTAAGTATTAATAATTATATTAATTATTCATAATATTTGAAATTTGAATTCATATTTACATAAAATATTAAATAAAATATATTATAGTGTAATTAATATTAGCAGTATAATATATAATAGATATATTGTATTAAATTAATTATTTGAATAAATAATTAATATATTATATTTTATTATAATAAATTAAGTATTAATAATTATATTAATTATTCATAATATTTGAAATTTGAATTCATATTTACATAAAATAAAATATAGATTTTATAATATATATATATTACTTATTTGAATTCATATTTATAAACACATTTTCCAAATACAAATTTACAAATTCCTCTAACCAAACACAAAATTCTTTGATCCAGCATTGCAAATACATCTAACCAAACACTGGATTTGACTCTCCTGAATTTTCAAATATAAAGATTTGTAAATATAAATCCACTGCATTTTCAACTACATTCAATCAAACCCATCCTAATTGACTCCACCTCAGCATCCTTTAAAATAACTGACTCTCCCTCCACTGACTTCTCATTCATCACGCCTTCACACGTAGGCATAATCTTCAGTCATAACCCTCCTCGCTTTCATTGGTCCGTGATGTCTCATGAGTCATGTCACTTGTAAGAAACCCACACTGAGGGTCATTATGTTTGTATCTAATTAAACTGAGAATCATTATTTTGTGATTCTCATGTATTATTTGAATTATCATGGATGGAAGTGACAGAAGAGTGGGTAAATATTGAGTGAGGATTGAATAATGAGTGAGCAATTCTCTCAAAAACTAGAAGGTTTGCTCAATTTTTACTTTTTTTTTTTTGAGAAATGTCTAATTTACTTTTTTTATTTCATTATTTAAATAATAAATAAATATATACTTTTAATAATAAATAATGATTATATTTAAATAATAATTAAATGTATCATCTTAATAATAAATAATAATTTTTAAAAAAACATTGGTTTCCGTAGGGATTTTTTAGTTAAAAATAAAAAATATTCTCATGTTTTATAAAGATTGAGTTTCCTGTGAACTTCCGTAGTTACTCTGATCCGTTAGATTGGAATCCAACGATGATGACCTATTTGAGGAATAATAACACTGTGTCGATTCACACTAAAAAGTGAAATGCATAATAATTTTATCTGAACCATCCAATCTTTCTCTATACAATATCTAAATCAATCACAACTATTTAATCTCATTTCTACTAAACTTACAGTGGTAGAACCAATTAAACTAAAACCAAAACCAACCGAATGAACAACACATCAACCCATTCGACAAAAGGACAGTAGTTGACTACTGTTGCAAACACTGTTCATCAACCTTTTTGTCTTTGTCTCTCTCGTTTTCTCAATATCTTTCTACCTTTATAAATTCTGGGGACGTTCATGTGGACATCCCCATAATATATTTACTCTATTTTATAATATTTTATGGTAGTGCCTAATGTTATGCATTGTAAAAAATTCCAATTAAATATTTATATTCAGTAATAAATTCAATTAAGCATTGTTGAATCTTTTTTATGGAAGTGATTTTGGTTTAATAAATATTTTGATTTTTTAATATTTTTCTCTATTATTTTGATAATATACGTGTATGTAAATTAAAGTAACTGTTTGTAACTGTTAACCAATGAATAATTCATTAATTATTATTATATTAATTTGATATATCTTCAAAATTTTAAAATTAAGTAAAGGCTTTTTATATTATATAGACAAATCACTCACCTAAACTAATATTGTGAGAGATCCCTTAGTCTTTTACTTAATACTTATCAAAAGAATTATAATCCTTCTAATATGAATATAATAAATAAAATTTAATTAATTTAAAAATTGAGAATCAAGTCATCGAGTTAGAAGAATGTTCCAAAGAAAATTGAATCAATTGAGAGTATAAATATTTCCCTCTTTTAAATTATTCACTTTAAAGATTAGCTCATTCCAAGTTTTCATCTAATTTCTAAATTTTATTACCCTTTTTTTTTTGTTGAAAAGATGAAATGAAAATACATCATGATATCAGACTGCTCTGTTCAATGCCCCAAGCGCTTGCAATATTTTTATTTAATTTTTATTTTTTTAATATTTCTTTTTTTAGAAGCGCGTTAATTTGTATGTGTGTTATATAAATTAAATAGCACTGCTGCAATAAACAAACATGAAAATAGAATTAAGAAATAGTTATTCTTTGGTTAATATTTATTTGAGCACTTTAAAAAGAAAATAGAGCCTTTGATTAAAGTGTAATGAATCATAAAACACAAAGTACATGATTTTTATTTTATATTTTTTTTGGAATATATCTCCTTGAAATCATATATATTATCATCTTAGATTTTTCTTTTTAAAATAAAATATTTCGTTGTATATTTAGACCAAATCATATATACATATGAATCACAAATTCAATTTTAGAGTGCGAGGTTCAAAATTCAGTGGAGGGTTTGTTGTTCCTGTTCTTTTAGTTTAATTTAATGAAAGTAATTTATCTATCTTTTAAAAAAAAATTTAACAGTGCGGGATACAACAATAAATTAACACACCGCACAACTGAGAAAATTATACGTGTAAAACGTAATGAGAGATAATGTTTTACAAAAAATCCAAAACGCTTTGAAATTCTGCACCTCAATTTGGTTTTCACTGCACATTGATTAAAAAAGAAACATTTTGAACCAACAAAAAGACTTCACTATACAACTTCAGAGCTTCCCTTGCAAATTCTGCAGAAACTTTTTAACTATACAAGCTCTTCTTGTCTGTCTCATTACTGTGTTCTTTACCTGTTGTCACCTTGGTCCAGAGAGCTCCATTGCATTAACAAGCAACGATGAATCATCGGTGAGATCAGAGTATCTTTCCGATGAAGAGAAGTCCGACATTTTGAACTTGTGTGCCTCAACTCTTTGAGATGCTTCCCATCTCTCTGCAAGTCCATCACCTTCAAGCATCCTGATCACTTCAGACATTTTCGGTCTATGGGCCGGGAAGTATTGTGTGCACAATAGTGCAACCTGAACCATTTCTTCAAGCTCAATTCGATCATATCCATTCCTTAAATCCTTGTCTACCAGCATGTCAAGCTTCTTCTCTTGGTGTATCTTTTTCACCTGCATCAACAGATAAAAATAAAAATGAGTATCAATGAAACTTTAAAGTTTCAGTAAAATAGCAACATAGCTTGTGCTCACCCAGTCAAGCATTGCTCCTTTTTGATTTGCTGCCTTGCCAAAATCAAGTGCTCCCTGACCAGTAATCAGTTCAAGAAGGAGAATACCAAAACCAAAGACATCGGTTTTCTCAGAAGACTGTCCGGTTGAGAGATACTCCGGGGCTATATGGCCGACGGTGCCTCTCACAGCAGTGGTCACATGAGAGTCCTTGTGATCGAGGAGTTTGGCCAGTCCAAAATCTCCTACTATTGCTTCACAATAATCATCTAGTAATATATTTGCAGCCTTTACATCTCTATGAATTATCTTTGGATCACATTGCTCATGGAGATATAGTAAACCCCTTCCTGCACCAAGTGCTATTCTCTTCCTCATGTTCCAATCCAGTGGTGGCTTTCCTAAAAAGCAGAATGAAGACAACAATAGCAAATTCACTCTAACCTGAACAAAAATAAGTCTTAGTATAATCGAAGACTTCTGCAATTACGTACAATGGTTACCTTTGAGTCGGGAAGCAACACTTCCGTTAGACATGTAGGGATAGACGAGAAGCCTCTCAGTTGCAGTGACACACACACCCAGTAATCTCAGGAGGTTTCGGTGTACTGCTAAGCTAATCATTTCGACTTCAGTCTGAAACTGAATTTCTCCACCTGCAGCATTGCCATCCTTGAGTCGTTTTACTGCCACCATAGTTCCATCTTGGAGATGACCTCTGTAGACATTTCCAAAGCCGCCTTTTCCTAGAATGTTTTTGCTGCTGAAGTTATCTGTGGCTATCTGCAGCTCCCTGAAGTGAAATCTCTTCAGGTTTCCAAGACAAACTTCGCTGTTATGTTGGTCTGACACAAAGAAACAATTCAATAACAGTAAGAGTATAATTTGAATCTTTAGATAGAGGGCACAGTACTTGAATTTCTTGCAATATTACTAACCATTTACATCAAGAAAAATCTGTTGGTTATGCTTTTGTCTCCACCATAGAAACAAGCAGAAGGCGAGGATGAGAAGAGAGACACAGCCAATGCTGGCACCAAATGCAATAGCAACTTTGTGGCCTTTAGATCTTCTATGAGGAGGAGAGCCTTCCGAAAAAAGGTGGTGAAATTCATGATTAAAAGTTCACCATTTAAAATTAAGTGTAAACAGCACTAATCAGTGCCTTACTAATTTAAGGCATAGAGTTGGAAAAAGTACAGAAATTGCTCCTTGAACATTAAGGAAAACAAATGGAAATAGATTAATATAAACGACAAAAACATGAACAAAAGGACTGGTTTATATGAGAAATAATTTCACAAAATACATTAATTAACTATGCTCTATTCTTTAACTTAACAAACAATTGATCACCAGAGAAAGTGACGGTATGTAAATTGGAAAGCCCCTGCAAATTGAGCTAGACAGTGGCATTAGGCCTTGCAACCACTCAAACGCCAAGAACAATAGAATTAGGATTTAGGAATAGCAATAAGTGCATTTTTTCTGGCACGAGTCGCATTCATATGGACATCGTGATGGCTGTGACCAACAAGTTGAAAGACCACACTGATCAAATCCTCAATAATTCAATGATAATCTAAGAAATGTAATTCGTTCTACCCTCCACTGAATAGATGCCATTTGAATTCTTTCCATCATACAAATTCAATCTTGACAATGAAGCTACACAAGTGATCCTTTTTAACTTTTCTGTTGGAGCAAGGATGACCACAAACAAAACTAGTGGAGAATAATCACTTCTTGGTTTTTACCAAACTTTTTTGGATATCTAATTAGCTATCATGAGGATTTTAAGTGGCATTTGATTCCCAACTAACGCTTTTAATTATATTGTATTTGAAGCTTAGACTTTGATGTCCCTTTCATCCAAACAAGCTACACATAAAGCAAGAGTAGACCTCAATGCCATCTTCTGAAGCAACTTATCTGTTTGAATATCTTGGGAAAAGGAAGGAAAAAATTGTGATGGTACCAAATATTAAGTGAAACGTTTCACTCATTGCATAGGTTATAATTTGTGTGTGAAAAAGGCATATAGAGTAGAATAATGCAGAACAACGAACACATTGAATTGGAGCCGAAAACCAATGTGTTAATTGCCCATCCAGTTGTTGGAAATCATCATAAGACATCATTCATGATCAATGCTTATAAATTTGTATAGTTAAAATAATATCAAGCAAAGACAGAATTAAATATATAATCCAAATTAATTGGAGTATCAAGACAACGCAAACCAAATTATATCCAGTTCATCTATGCATTCTGATAAAAAATGGTTCATATAGGGATATAACAAACGAAAATATAAAAAACTCTTTAACAGCAATTGCTCAGTAATAAATTATTACCTGGCTTAACATTCACATCAAAAGAAATAGGCATTGGCACTGTTCCATAGCACCCTTGTTCTTGACCTGTTTTACATAGCAAAGGGTTTCCAACAATACTGCAAAAAAGAAAAAGAAAAATTATGCAGTGTTTTGCAGATATAACAAATAATGCAAATATACTATTACACATGTAATTAGCAATGCAACACTAAAATTTAAGCAGTATTGAAGAGTATCAAATCTCACAGCTTACTTGAATGTCTTTACTGGAAACTTGGGTAAAACACCGCTAAGATTATTATAGGCCAAATCCCTGAGCAATTCATTGTCCAAAAAAAAACAAACAAACAAACAAAAAAAGCCTGAGTAATTAACACCAGAAAAGTCTCAGCCAAAGGATGCATATCAACAACAAAGAAAGAAAGAAGGAATTCTTACAGAAATGCAAGCTGAGTGATATTAGCCAGGGACGAAGGAATAGTTCCAGACAAGCTATTATTGCTCAGCCTCCTGTTAACAATCAATCAAGAAGAGAAACCAATCAGACACCAAAGTAACATGATAGGATCACAATCTGGCACCCTTACAAGTATTCAAGGCTCTTCAGTTTCCCTAGGGAAGTGGGGATTTCACCAGTGAAATAGTTGTTTGAAAGGTCAAGTGTGTGAAGCTTTGAAAGCTTGCCTAGCTCTGAGGGCACTTGTCCTGATATATTATTGTTCTGCAGGAGCCTACACTTAAATTAAGATGAAAGTTAAATATCAAAAACAAAACAAGAAAATGACATAATAATAATAATAATCTGATCTCTATGAAGAACTTACAAAATCTCAAGGTTTGTCAAGTTTCCTACACTTGAAGAGAGTGTTCCAGACAAACTCTGGCTTGGAGTTCCTCTGCAGTAATGGCAACAAATATATAAGAATTTCTACAGAGGTTCAATGGGCATCAAACAAAACTTGTACAAAGTCTTACAGTCCAATAACCAGGTTTTCAGCTGAGCATGTAACCATAGTCCAGCTACAAGGATCAACAGAGTCCTGATCCCAATTATCAAGAACACCATGGGGGTCCTTGAGAGAAGCTTTAATCCCCATCAAAGCTTGCACTACAACATGAAGAAAAAAGACCAGTCAAAACAAAGGCAGCATTCAATGTGAATGTCCAAACACCAGACCACAACCACCTACCTTCAAAGTTAACTCCTTTAGGGGAGAGAAGACAAGAACCAAAACCATAAAACCAAAACAGCAACAGCAAGAAGAGAAAGATCCCAGCTTTCCCATTCTCATTAGCCATTGTTGGAGAGATTGTCACAAGGAAAGATGGAAAAATCATTGATGGGCTATATTGCCTTCTTCTTCTTCTTCTTAGCTGTCACTACTTGTAGTGCTGCTCACAAAGTGACAAGCAGCCTTGCCATGCCTCACTCTGATGTCAAGGGTCCATGACAGGGGCCAGAGTCCTTGGAGTTCTGAAAGCAGGTTAAAGGAGGAAAAAGAGAGAGTGAGGGACCAACATGCCTGTCACTTGATTCACATGGCAGGAAGAAGAAATGAGTGCAAGAAACTGCAAAGTGACTGAAACAGAGGCTTGTTCAAGTGGAATAAAGATTTGTTGCTCACAAACAACATTGTCTCAAATATGAGACATGCACTCTTCAAAATAAAAAAGAGATGTTTGGTTTGGTGCCAAGATGGAAATGCATAACTCACGCGTGATACTAACATTGATGAATAAAGAAGATGGAAAAAGGGATAGAGATAAGAAAAGATTGATTGCATGCACAACAGCATCTCTTTTTTTTTTATTTTTTTTTATTTCTTTTCCTTTTTCTTTTTTTTTCCTTTTTTATTTTTTTATTTTTTGCTCTGACAGTCATACCAACTCTTGGTTGGTTGATGCTTGTGCAGGGCACCAACTTGGCTCGTCAGACATGTAGTACGTATGTTCTGTGTTTATTTATCTTTTTTTTTTCTTTCTTTCCCTTTATTTTTGTAGAGACATAACTAAAAATAATACATTGTTAATAAATCAGAAAATTTTATTACCACTGCGAATACCACTCATAAATTTTTTAACAATGAACGATACTCTCTCATTCAAAACTTATGTTGATGCACATTTGTAAAAAAACATGTAATTGTGATATGTGAAAAAAGATTAAATTAAAAGATTACATGATTGTTGCGATAAATGCCTCAACTATCTTAGTACACCCACATCTCATAGAACAAGCCCATACATCAAATTCGGTAAAAATAATTAAATTTAAAAGTCACCTAATACACAAAAAATAAAAAAAAAACTGTCATAAATGATTGTCTTTTATGTGCTGTTAAGTCTTTTTCATAAATCTTTAATATTTATTCCGGTGTCTTTCTCTATTATTAGTAGATAACAAACCTTTAATATTTGTTCCGGTGTTTTTCTTTATTGTTATTGGATCTTGAGGTTTTACTCATGTAATGTCATTGTTGTATTTGTCTATTACCTATATATTCTTTCAATGAAGTAATGGGTAAAAAAAAGAATTTTAGTTGTGGGGGAGACAAACACAAACACAAAGAATATATCTAAAAAAAAAAAAATGTACAATTAAGTTCAAAATTTCAGAAAGAGGAGGCACAGTGCTGTAATAATAAGGACATAGAAGGAGGAGGACCATGTAAGCAATATCATGTACCCCCAATGGTCCCCATCATCAAGACACTAAGCTGGAAACAAGAATGATTTTCATTGTCCAGAAGAAGGGGACAATGTATCCCTCCTGTTATCATCCCTTTCAATGAACTGAGTTGATGTGATCCTCCAAATGTAGCAGCCCTTGCAAACACCAAATAATAGTCCAAGCTTAACTGGATCATGGACCACTCCTCCAAAATTTTTTACTTAATTAAACCCCTAACAAAATCCTAAACTTTGGGGACTGTACTAACAACTGTTTATTAGGACTAAACATGAGTCATTAATTCCCTCTAGATCTCTCCCCCATTTCTTTTTTATATGTTCACAAAACATTCCTAGCAAAGGGCCTCCTTTTTTATTAATCTATTTGAATTATTTGGGGCCTTGGGGGGTTTCAAAAATAGTATTTTGTGGCATAAAACAACAAATCAATAGTGTTACATAATAATAATAAATTAATAATAATTCATTCATGATATACAATGTAAAATTATTGTGTGGACTGATGCTTTTTGTAGCCTCGTGTATACCCAGACTCAAAGTTGTGTATCTTTCAAAAGTTGAAAATGCACATTGAGCTTTGTGTGTTTGACTGTATTTATTCATATTTATTTTATATATTTTTAAAACATTTAATGAGATCCATATATAATATAAGTATTCACCTCATCAATAAGGAAAATCTTGTGAGTGAGAGGTTGGGGGTCTCTCACAACAATGGCTAAAATTTGTAGCTTATTCATATTTATCATATATAATTATTATTTTTTATTTTTATTTATGACTTATAATAAAATTGAGTATACATAAAATTTTATCCACTTCTAAGCTAATTTAACCGTTGATTTAGCTTTTTAATATATTTTATGAATTGTTACATTAAAAATAAATAAATAAATAGTCCACAAATGCATTAACAATTGTAAAATATCAAATTTAATTACTAAGAGTGATAGCAAAAAGTTGAAAATACAAAATACTCCACAAAATAAAAAGTAACAAAGACGCTGACAAACTTAATTAGCTATGTCAATGGGTGTGTTTATAGTTTATCCTAAATTAAAAAATTGAGCTAAAGATGTCAAAGCTTTACTTGATGATCGACATAAAGGTCTCTGGTATGTTTTTCTTCTAGTATAAAACCGCATATAATTAAAAAAAAAACATATGATTAATGTTAATGAGAATAAGGAGAAAGAGGTTGAAACTATTTTTGAAAATGTGGTTGTCCCACTCAAATCAATTTTATATGTCCCATACTATTTTCTTTTATAACGAATGCATATAAAATATATTTCATACATGAATAAAAACATTTTCTTATTTACACATATATTATTTATATAGAATATTTTCAAAATACTTCAAACAACATTTTAACTTATTGAAAACTAATTTTACAACAAACCTAATTTAAAAAAAAAAAATCAAAACCAACGATTTTTTTTGTCCATATAGCTAAAAGATACAAATTACCTTTTGTAAGAGAATTACCCTTTTTTTTAAATCAAAGATTAAAAGCATTCACAATATTAATTGCATTGGGTGGTTTATCTACCTTGTAAAATAATTCATAAGACACAAATAAATAACTTATCATATTTCTAAAGATAGAAAATGGTTTTTATAACAGTTCTGTTTTTTTATTTTAGTTTTTTTGTCTTGGAAGGATGCAAGAAGAAGCAAAGGTGTAAAAGAAAGTGGATGAGGGAAAGAATAGAAAAAAAAAAAAAAGTTGGGGAGATGGATGCGCGCGCTTGTTGGAATTGGTTGGGCTAACATTCCCTTGGGTTTTCACCATTAAAATAATTAAAAATAGAAATAAAGCCTAAACCCAAAGCCAACAAAAGCAAGAGCTTGGAATCTCGAGATTCAGGCTGTCAGCATATCTTTGTTGGGTGGTGGGGCACTCTCCCACTTCTTTCTACCTTTATTGGGTTTCTTGCCAATTTAACTCTCCATTTTTTTATATTTTTTTTTTTCAAATATATGTATGGACAGGTGTATTTTTAGTAAACCAATCAGGGAATTTGGGCTTTGAATCATATCCCTTGTTCTATTTTGTGATTTTAGATTTAAACTAAATATATTAATTTATATACTTTTATGTTTTTTTTTAATATGACATATGTGAAAACATATTATAGAAGAAATTATTATCAAATGATATAAATTTACAAAGCAACACAAAATAAATAAACCATTTGTATTAAAAAAAAATAAAATTATAAAAAATAACGTAACAAGAGTAAAACTAAAATACAAATATCTACTAGATGTTGAAAATAATTTAAAAAACTAAAAAAAAGTGATGTCTCTTTCGCGGATGGGTGAGGGTGTTTTTTTTAATATGATATCTGTGAAAACATATTACAGGAGACATTATTATCAAGTGATATAATATACAAAGTAACACAAAATAAATAAGCCATTTGTATTAAAAAAAATATGGGATTATAAAAAATAACGTAACACAAAAGTAAAACTAAAATACAAACATCTACTAGATGTTGAAAATAATTTAAAAAACTAAAATAAAGTAAGGTCTCTTTCGCGGATGGGTGAGGGGTGTTTTTTTTAATATGATATCTGTGAAAATATATTATAGGAGACATTATTATCAAGTGATATAAATTTACAAAGTAACACAAAATAAATAAATCATTTATATTAAAAAAATATGGGATTATAAAAAATAATGTAACACAAGAGTAAAACTAAAATACAAACATCTACTAGATGTTGAAAATAATTAAAAAAATTTTAAAAAAATAATGTCTCTTTCGTGGATGGGTGAGGAGTGGTTACCAATATTTCACTAATTATATTTTTAAACTAAGTATTTTTATTTTTAAATAATTATTTATTATATATATTGTGCTTCCTCTAAGAAGATCAAAATCAATATTTAATATATTTGTTCAGATTTTGATATTTTAAATACCATCCCTAGCAAAGAATAGTTTTTTTTTTATAAAATATGTATAAATATGGAGTTAATATATTAATACACTTGTGTTTTCACATTGAGTAAGCTTAAATTTGAACATATTTTCTCGACATGAACAAAAACACTCTATGCATAAGACTCAATACCAATAAACCAAGAGGTTGTTGGTTAAAAGTTACCATTTAGTATTAATAGATTAAGAAATCGTTAGCCAAAAAGATAATATTTATCTTCCTTTTAACTCCAAAATCCCAAAGTTTAAATCCTATCTGGGTTTGTTCGCATTTCTTAAAAATAAATAAATAAATATTCTAAAACTTATTTTTTTGGGCAAATTAACAACATGATCCAACACGACTGGTTTATAATGTTTTTAAGAAATTATTTAAATTTCATTTTTATTTCTTTAAAAAATTCTCCTAAAAAAATTCATATGGTTTATGTTATAATAATACATACAAAAACCATGATCACTGCTACATGTGTCTTAGAAAGCTCGAGCATCAACGAGCTTCACTTTTTTTCGAGAAATGAAAAATATTACCGACATATATGTTTGATACTGTAGCCTTTAGATATGTTGAAAATTATTAGAGTAATAATTTTATTATTAAAAAATTCAACTTTTAAGTTTACTAATTTTCTTTCTTCTTTTTACCACAAGTCTCTCAAAGAACAGTTGAAAATATCATATCATTGGATATTATATTCTTTTATAAATGATTTTATATAACTTGTGAATATTGTTATCTATGCGAAGTGAACATTGAATACTTTGAGAAATACACACATGATTTATGACTTTGTCTTTTGGGAAGATCTTTTCCTCACATTTAATAATATGGAGTAATACATAGTTCAATAAGTTGGGCTAGGTCCATGGGCCATGGTAGACTGGCCCAATTGGGCCACAAAGTTGTTATATTTGATATATATAGCTGAATAGGATGTAAATCTGGATATGCTTTATTCCATTAATTAATAGTAAATTAAAATTTTTTTATATAATATATGCATTTTTCAACTCATATAATACTAAAAGCATCTCTAATTAGATATGTCAATGGGCCCCAGCCCCAACAGAGAACCCGATTCCCCACTCCGTTGGGGTCAGGTCGGGAAATTTTTTGGGGGTCGGGGTTGGGGCTGGGGTAAAAAAAAAAATCCCTATCGGGGTTGAGACCAGGACCAGAGAATATCCTCCCCGTCTTGACCCGAAATATATATATATATATATATATATATTTTAAAAAAAAGTGGATGAACCACATTTATTAAAAGGATCAAAACAATACAAAACTCAAAGACCAACAGCAAACAACCACAAGAAGTGGAGAAAGCCACCAACAAGAACCCAAGAACAACAAAAAGAGAATCCCCAGGACCCCCTTCCTCAGAGAGTGGCCTCTCTGGGGAATAATAAAACACTTAGAAGCTAAGCAGCGCCTAGGGAGGAATGAGGCTCAGAGGGGACACACTCCGCGT
Organism: Dioscorea cayenensis subsp. rotundata; assembly: GCF_009730915.1. Lineage (NCBI taxonomy): Eukaryota > Viridiplantae > Streptophyta > Magnoliopsida > Dioscoreales > Dioscoreaceae > Dioscorea > Dioscorea cayenensis. The sequence goes on from NC_052478.1 coordinate 5,994,286, forward strand.
CCCTAGAAGTGAGGAACTCAAGGCTCCGCTTGATCTTCTTCATTGGCTCATCTAGTTTTGTCCTCTTGGAGTCTGGGATTGCATTCAACCATAGGAGAACCATATGAACAATTTTAATAATAATGGTAGCAGTAGAGGCACAAGCAGAGGAAAAAATGCGAGCATTTTTTTCAAGCCAAATGTTCCAAGTGATAGCTTTAATAAGTAAGTCCCAGAAAGTGGAAAGGGGTTTCCTAATAGAAGTTCGCCATGTCCCCCATAAATCTTTCAAGTAGGTCGGGCTACCTCGGACCTCAAAGAGCTATCCGAAGAAGTTCCAAATGTGCAATGCCACAGGGCATTGGGTTAACAAATGATTAGACGACTCCACATCTGCGTGGCACATCACGCATATGGGAGTTGAGAAAGGATTGCAATGCCTGGGCGCTAAGTTTTCCAATGCCAAGATCTTATCATCCCAAGCTAACCAGTTGAAAAGATTAACCTTCTTAGGATAGCAACTCTTGAGATGATAGGAGTTTAGCCGCAACATAGTCCTCTATCGTTCAAGAAGTTGTAAAAGGATTTAACAGAGAAAGTCCCATTCAAGGATAAACTCCAATGCCTACGATCAGCAGCCATGGGTAAGGAAGACCTGAGGTTGTCGATTACCCTTCTAATTGGAGGGAAGTCACCCAGCGGAGGGCCCCCAGACGTCTCAAACAGCTCTCTCACTGTACCTTCTTTGTTGCTAGCTGACCGGTAAAGGTGAGGCCAAATGTCAGCAGGAACACGACTCTCCGCCCAATTGTTGAGCCAGAAAAGGGTGGTAGCCCATCACCCACAGAAGAAACAAGATTAATCCTAAATGTAGGTAAGGAGTGAAGAATTCCATTCCACAGAAAGGATCTTCTACCCCTCTGCTTATGGAAAAGATTCCAGTAAGGCGTCCTACTGAAGTAATTTTCATGAAAGATGGCATCTCCGCACCACCTTCTTCTCGAGAGGAGCTTCCACTACCATTTTCTGAGGAGAGCAACATTGAAAGTTTCAATATTAAGGATGTTCCACCCTTCTTGTTCCCTTGATCGGCAAAGCCTATTCCAGTTAACCAATTTGATTTTTCGCTACTAGGGCTCCGAACCTGACCACAAAAAATCCTTCCTGATCTTATCAATGCTCTTCGACACCCAGCGAGGAAGTTTGAAGATCGACATCCAGTAGGTGGGAATGACAGTTAGTATAGAGATTAGCAGTGTGAGCCTTCCCCCCTAAGGAAAGAAGCTTCGATTTCTAAAGCCCTAATCTAGTTGAGATTTTATTTATAAGTAAATAAAAATTGAGTATAAAAATATTATATATATATATATATATATATAAAATATGTTACAAATATCTAAATAAAAATTGAAAAAAAAACCCACATATATATTTATTTATTTAGCAAATTATTAATAATTAAATGAACGTTAGTATAAAAATTAAATAAAATCTTAAACTTATATTAACTATATTGTATTTTTAAATTTTTTTTAAATTTTACAAATAATTTATTGGTGTTGTGTATGTTGGTATTTTGTGTAAAATTGTATTTGTAAATGAGTTTCTCAATTATTAAAAAATTTTATGATATTTTTAATAAATATTTTATAAATTTTATTTTAAATAATAATAAATATTTTAATTTATTAATATTTGACATAGAATCTTTGAACCCAAAAAATCTCCGTGAGGACAGGAACGAAAAAAAAAATTCCCCGTATTCAGGTTCGGGGCCAAGTTCAGGGATGGGAGTATAATTTTAGGGCCGGAGACCGGGAAATATATTTTTCGATGAATCTCCTCCCAGTTGACATCTCTATTTCTAAGCATAAAAATATGCACTCAATGGTCATTGTTAGCAAAGTCATATCACTAAGCAGCCAAGTCAACTGAAAATGTTTATTAATTTTTTAAAATTAATTATAAATTAATAATTCTTTGTAGGACATGTGAATTTTCTTAAAAATTTGATGAGACATAAGTATATGCTCACATGTATATATATGCACATATATTATGTATGTAGTTAAAATACTCTTAACTATATTAAAAATAACTGTAGCCATTGATGTTGGCAAAATTTAAACATCAGAGTATTAATTTAAAAGAAAATTATGTTTCTAATTTACTTTGACTTATTTGGTGATAATGTGATAACAGCTGCCACCCAATATGTGCAGTTTATTAATTCTTTATGCTATTTGCATTGAATGCCCTTGTAAGGTCAAAAATGGATAAAACAACACAAATAAACCACGGTACAAAAATGAAAACATCAATAAAATAGCAAATTCTTTTAGACATTCATTGGGCTTTTTAAGTAAATTAATTATTTAACTTTAGGTAAATATATTTGTACTCATTGTCAGTCAAAAATGAACATTGTTTTATCCACTTTCTTAAAACTAACATTGTTGATCATGCATGTGTTATGTATCCAAATAAAAGTATAAAACAATGAGGAAGCATAAGTTTTTCACTCACATGTTTTAGATCTTTTTGCTTACATGCTTCTCAAACATTAACTATTAGATGAAAATGTGTGATAATCACTGAACATTAAAAAGGTAGACTTACTTGCACATGATGGTATAATTGAGGGGCCAACTGACTGAAAATAGTATAATTTTGGGACCAAAGTATATATATATATATATATATATATATATATATATATATATATATATATATTTGAAGTCCATGGACTATTGATACATTATAACCAGCCAATCAATATATAAAATTAATTTTTTTAAAATTGAAGAGCTTTTGCAGTTGGCATGGTTTATTGATGACATGGCACTACCATGTTAGTACCATGTCACTTGAAAAATGCACTTATTAAATAAAAAAATCATTAATTTAGAATTATTGTCATGCCAGCAATAGAGTTAGATGAAATAATTAATTTGCATATAATGATATAGTTCATGGACCAGAGTACATTTTCTTGTATAATTTGAGGACTGTTAGTACATTAATTTCATCTAAATTATAATGTCTAAATATTGATTGGACTAAATGGTACATAAAAATCTCAATTATTTAATATTATATATTGATATACACCATGACATTTTTTATTTGCTAATATATATTTTGTTAAAAATTATATATAAACCATATGCATATTTACTGGTATGCCTCAGTAATTAAAAATAATAATTAATAAATTTATAAAAAAGATATATTACCATTTTTTACATTAAAAAAATAAATCTTTTATGCAGTATTTGTTGAGATAAGTTATTTGTTCATTTTCTTAAATTCTTTTTATTAAATTAAGCTATTTGGACATAATGCCCATCATTGAAATTATATTAGGGAGAAAAGTGTTATACCATTATTATTATTATTATTATTATTATTATTATTATTATTATTAGTAGTAGTAGTAGTAGTAGTAGGAGGAGGAGGAGGAGTAGCAGTAGTAGTTTTTACTACTAATCTTGATCTTTTATTACCTTCTAAGTTTCATTGTTTATATATAAATAAAAATAACAGGATGATAACTATATTGACAAATATAAATGATTTACATGAACATATAGAAACTATAATTTTTTAAATGTTACATTAACCATCACGGAAACAATTAAGTTATAAATAACATTATATATATAATGGAACATGATCCAAGCAAGTTCCTTGGATTTCTTCTGTCTGACGAAATTTAATACAATTGTCAGCACCTACCAACCGTCCTCTTCCTCCACCTCCTCCTTCTCCTTCTCATGCTCTTTATATATATATATATATATATATATATATATATATATGTCAATGCTTCTCAGTACCTGCAAAGCATTCAAGAATACCTCCAACTAAGCTCTCTCATCTTTTTTGCCTTTTGAAGTTGAAACACCAGCAATGAAGAATTTGACCATCTTTCTCATCATCTTCTTCACACTAGAAAACCCATTAACCTCTGCATTGCTTGAAAGGGATATTGTCAACCTCCATGTCCAAGACAAGCTCATCCTCTCATCAGCTTTTGGCCCCGAAAGCATCGCCTTCGATGCCGTCGGCGAAGGCCCCTACACCGGCGTCTCCAATGGCCGTATACTCAAATGGAGAGGCTCTAGTCTTGGTTGGCAAGAGTTTGCCACCACTTCAAACATCAGGTATATTTATATATGTATATAATACAGATACATATATAACTATACATAAGATAATATCTTATGAATTTTTTACTATGGTTTTAATTACTGAATTTTCAGGACAAGTGACTGTGATAACATAAAATATTTTCATGTAAGTTTAGAGAGTAAATGTGGGAGGCCATTAGGGTTGCAGTTTAATGAAGGCACTGGTGATCTTTATATCACTGATGCTTATTTTGGATTATTAACTGTTGGACGTGAGGGAGGAGAGGCGGCACAGGTTGCTGTTTCTGCTGATGATCAACCATTTGGGTTCACTAATGGTTTGGATGTTGATCAACAGAATGGCATGGTTTATTTCACTGATAGCAGTACTCATTTCCAAAGAAGGTGAATTATTCTAATTTATGGTTTTCTTCTTTTTTTCTTTTTATTATTGCTGTTAGCTCTTTGAAAATCTTCTTCATTATTCTCAAATTAAAGAAATTAACTAATATTTGTGATATGAAAACTTAAAACCCAAGTGCACCAACTGAATCATTAATTGTTGTATCTGATTCAGGTCATCAGCTTATAAATGGAGTATTGTTATATTTTTCATTTGATGCTAAATTATAGCTGATGTAGCATGACATGACATGATTATTCTCAGTATTTTTGTTAAATGTTTAAGATGAGAAAATATTGGTGGTTGTCGAATTAAATATAACATTGAATCCCCTATTTAACTCAGATAGAATCCCAACAAGTAGCATAAATGAGACTCATGAGGGTGTTAATTACTTCATAATTTGGTTTGCAATTAATGACCACAATAGTATTTATTATGTATCAGATCAGATGCATATGCAAAAAACAGAGTATGCTGTTGGATAATTAAATAACTATAAATATTCATATAGTATCTTTTGTTTCACATAAAAAAATTGTAAAATAATCAAAATAATTTGTTTTATGGTTGCTTTTTATAGGATGAAGTATAAAAAAAATAACAATCATTTATAGGGCATACAAACAAATATCATTTTTATACCAATATATAATTTTTTTTTATTAAGTGATGTATGAGGCCCAAAGAAAAGTTACACATATCATAACAAATAGCCAATATAGGCCTTGAAAATGTCAAATACATATTTTTCATAATTCTGGTTTAAAAAATAATTATTTTTTATAAAATTACATTTACTTTTTCTTTTTTCTCTTTATTCTTTTCTCTCCCGGTGTTTTACCAATAAACTCACGCCTAATCTCGATAAGCCCATATGACTAGAGTTGATCCGTGGATGAACATAAATAGCTCTAGCGAGGCTTATCGAGGCTAAGGCAAGCCTACCCTGGCCACAAGTAGGCTTCTCGTAGTTGGAGCTTGTTTATTGGCTAGGCGAACTCACTGAGGCTCACCTAGCTACAAGTTAAGGTTATTCGGGTTGGGTGAGTTCTATGAGGCCCATTTGGCTTTGTGCTAAGGCATTGGGCTATGTGAGCTTGGCCTAGTCATATGCAGGGTTCTCACGGTTAGTTGAGCTCACTTTCTTTGAGCTTTGTAGTTGAGAATTTTTTTTAAAAAAGGGATAAAATAGTAATTTTAAAAATTGAAGGAGAGACAAGTATCTGTGTAATAACTTTAGAGTTTATTAGTTATTTAGAATGTAGTAGGGACCTTGAATTTCTTATGAAACTTGTTAGGGATCCCTAGGTATTTTCATTTCATAAACAGGACTATGCAAGGAAAAAAAACTTTTTTAAAAACAAAAAAACAAAAAAGGTTTAGAAATCTTAACTTTTTCACTTAGATTTGTTTGTTTTTTTTCCCTTTAATTGCAGGGTAAAGATCCTATTCTCAAATTTATTAAAACTCACTAAAAAATTAATATATGACTCTAGAATAACCCAAAAATCACCACAAGCTTAACAATCTTTGCATGCCACTCTTAACAACTTAATTAAGTTTATTAATTATTTAATTAATTATTTTTATGGCAGAGAATATATATTGGCAGTGATAGCAGGCGATGCAACAGGGAGATTAATGAAATACAACCCTACAAGCAAATTAGTGACAGTCTTAAAAAAAGGGCTTGCATTCCCAAATGGGGTGGCCTTAAACAAAGACAACACTTTTCTCATCGTGGCAGAGACCACTAGATGCAGACTCCTACGTTATTGGCTTCAAGGACCCAAAACAGGCACCTTAGAAATATTTGCACAACTGCCTGGGTACCCTGATAACATCAAGAAGAACCCTAAAGGTGAGTTTTGGGTTGCCCTAAACCAAGAAAAGGTTAATGGAAGAGTTGATTGGTCTTTTGAGCGCCCTGTGGGAATGAGGTTTAGTGAAAATGGTGAAGTGTTGGAGGTGTTGAAAGGGAGAGTTTGGACTTCCATTAGTGAGGTGCAGGAGGGCAATGGGACTTTGTGGGTTGGGTCTGTGGTTATGCCCTACGTTGGTGTTTATAAGAATTAATTAGGTTGAGCTCTTTTAGGGTTTGTGTTGTAGTTATATTTTATTTGGAATGGTTTTAATTAATTCTAGTTTTTGTGAGTGGTCAGTGTGCTTGTTTAGACTGAATGGTAATGGAATAAATGCTTTAGTAATATGTTTTTTTGACTTTTTGGAAATATGAAGGTCTTCGCTTCTAAAAAAATCAATTTCAGTAATTAAGCATTTTGGGGTGTTTTTAAATTACAATGGAAGTTTCATTGAAATTCTCATGTTTTATCCAAATGAGTTTGGTACAGGTCAAGTTTGAGTCTTATAATATGAGACCACATATTTTAAGATTATTTTCTACCTTCTTGGATTTTTAGAATTTATAATTATGTATGGAACTTTTATACTCCCTATTTGTCTTAAAATTTTTTTGTAAATATTTTTTTTGAAAAAAATTGATGTGATCTTAATGTTAACTCTCCATCCTGTTCTTCAAGCGATTGTCAAAGTGTGTATGGTCATCCATTACTAGAAGGTAAAAGTGAAATTTTATAGAAACTAGTGTTTAAATGAGAATAAATTTGAAAAAAAAACCCTTAAAAGAATATGTGTATATATTTCAAATAAAACCCTAAAGAATATATATATATATATATATATATATATATAAGGACCAATCTTTTATGGACGTACATAGATAAGAAATCTATGGATATCCATTATTAACTGTTGGATTTCGATCCAACGGCTAATATTGATAAACAGTAGTTACTACAGAAATATGTACAGTAATTACTGTTTGGAATAGTATAATGAACAGTAATACTGTTTATCAATGTCAGCCGTTGGATTTTGATTCAACGGCTGATAATTGGACATCCATAGATTTCTTATTTATGGACGTTCATAGAAGATGTAAATTATATATATATATATATATATATATATATATACATATTTGACAAATACGACAAATGTAATACTTAGGGCTAGTGTAAAGCCGGAAATTGATTGTCCAGTCGTATGTCCTAGCCCACCTGGTGACATGGTGATAAGTTTGTAAACCCACTTCCACACCAAGGATTCTTTATGGTATCTTGTGCACAAGAGGACTCTCGTCACCTGCTACGTAAAATGTATGTTTGCCTATTGTACATTAAGTGGGTTTTAAACACCTGATTATTATATGAGAGTGAATGTGTCATGTCTAGAACCCAGCTTGTTAGACCCGGTGCATTGACAAATAGCCACATACCCATAGTGCGCCTGGGCATCCTCTATTAATGGAATGCCTTATCCATTGGGTTAGGCCAGCTAGTGCAAAATTGACACCTTAGATAATATGCACTAAAGGCTAAAGCAAACTAATTATTTAATACTCTAATCTATTATAATATTTTCAATTTGTGACTTTATTATTCACAAACTTTTTTTGAATTTTTTAAAATTTATTCTTTTAATTGAAAGAAAAAAGGAAAAAAATTAAAGAGGTGAAAAATAATTTTATTTTAAATATCATGTCATAAACATGTCTCAGTGGCAATAACTTAATTGTAAGAGATTTGACTCTTATATAAAAAGTAGAGGATTTGACTTTCTCTTAATGCATGATTGTTGCCTAATAATAATAAAAAAACGTGTATAGAATGATTAGTTCATATTATCAAAATAATAATAATAATAATGATAATGATAGTAATAATAATAAATAAAATAAAATAAAATAAAATAAAATGACACCTTAATATAAACGTTGAGGTTCTAATTAATTACAGTATATTGAGGATTTTTAGAAGAATTGCCAAATATAGAGAATGGCTTTATATATATATATATATATATATATATATATATATATATAAAAAGCCCCTTGAGTTAGTTTACATATTGAATTGCAAGTAACTGCAAATAATTATTGGCATGACTCAAAATTCTTTTCTCTTAAAAGATAGACTATTACAACATTTAAAAATAATCGAACAAATACATAAACTCCCAACAATGTTTAGTTAACCACTATAATTAAATTCTTTGATCTACTTGCATTCAGGTGGTAAAATCTTAAACCTATTAAGATCCTTACAATAAGAATAGAACATGAACTTGTCTCTAACCCACTTCATTCCCATCTTTTGTTCTTCAGAAAGCTTCACAAATTGCTCTCCTTCAATTGGATTAATTCCCATTGGCACACTATGATCACCATTATTGTTTGAGCAATTGTAATTACTGCTATTTGATTGATTCCAAACACAACCCTCCATTTCCATTTCTTTGAATGATGCAATAAATGGTGCAAAGTTGTAGTTGACTGGTTTCTTTCCTCCATGTGTGGCCCAATCTGATCCATCCCAAATGGTTGAGTACATTGACATAGGCTTTGAAGGGTATGCTGTTGACATGGCTTCACTATGGTTCACTTCTCTTACCGGAATATTGTCTACCATAAACCTATATATATAACATGTAGATCTCAGTATTAAGTATTTTTTTTAAAAAAATAAAAGAATTATCATGGGGATACTATGTAAATAATACGGATCAAAATGGAATTTATAAGCATAGTACATGACCATAATCCTCTTTTCTGAAATACATAGATCAAAATGCACCCCAAACACCATAGCCTAATAATACAATTAATTTAAAATTTGTTTAAAACTATGTTTAACTTAATATCTCAATTACTAAAACACTATTATAACAAATATATTTTCTTAATAAACATTTTTATTAACAAAATATTTATTTTATTTACGAAGTTAACATGATCATAAGATATATAAAAAAAAGTAATAGTAATTTAATTCGTGAGTTTATTACAATCGATACTACTAAATCAGTTAATATATTTTTTTTTACTAAATATAAAAATCTTTTACCCTTACTACATAATTAATGCCTTAATTTATTCTTTTTGTGGTGATATAGATATATACATATATAGATATATAGATAGATATAACTTAAATATAAATTCTATGGTATGTATAATTTTTAGGGTTAGAAATATGCTTACACAATATGGTGGGGGTTCCAAATGATGGTGTATTCATGGAATTGTTGAGAAGGGTCAAACCAGAGGTAAAACTTTTCCTCCCTGCCAGTTGAAACACTTCCATCTCCATACACATTAGTTTGAAGCACCCATTCCTTCCTCTTTTCATGTCCCAAGAGCTCAATGTCTATTTCATCATGCTTCTTTGGATACACCTCTGAGTTTGACATCTGATGTATCAAAGATAAAAGAAAAAAATTCTTTTTTAATATAAACGTTTATATATACATTCATTCAATAATTCCATGAGTTCTTGCATTTATGCCAATATGCCATAACCCACACCATCATATCACACAAACAGACATTGTGTTTGGTTGATTGCATATGTCCTTTAAAAGCTTTTTCATATCAATGTAGCAGCATCTCGTGAGCTTGTTTGCTGTACATTAGGGCGAAAAAGATCTAAAAAAAAAACTTTTTTTTTTCTACAAAAAAAACTTTGCCAATAATACTCCTCTAGATCCAATGCATTCAATCATATACATTAGTTAAAACCTAGTAAACTGACAATGTTTGCATAAATTTTTTTTATAATTATAAACAAATCATATAATCCAACCTTTTAGTTTTCAATTTTGAAGAAAAATAAAATATCAACTCTAATTATGAACAAATCATAGAATCTGACTTTTTAGTTTTCAATTTATAAGAAAAAAAATACCAACTTTTATGGTGTAATGATGGTAAAAAATGTATTATTAACTTTTTCTATATTTAAAAACATAGAAAAAATTATTGAGAAAATTTAGTAAATTTACAGTTAAAAACCCGAATTATTATTATTATTATTATTATTTTGAATAAAGTTACCCGAAATATTTATCAGAAAGGTTTAGAAAAAAAAATTAAATTAAGGTTTGAAAATTTGAAATCTGTGTGAAGGGAAACTTTTGTATATGAAAATGTTATGTAATCAAAATAAATATTTTAAAATTATTTTTAATTAATGATATATATTCAATATTAATAATTTTAAAAGAAATTATTAAAAATATTTATTTATCTAATTAACTTTTTTTTTACAAATAAAAAAATGGATGACCTACAGTGATCCCACAACCAATCATTGATCGCCTAGTTTTCCAACTAAATGACAAAAAATTCCTAATTAGTAGACTCAAACCTAAAATGTTTAATTATAAGATGTCCCATTCACAACTTGTGCCAACAACTGGAATGAAAGTCCCCAAACCCATTAACTTTATCTTCATGCCCCCACGCAAGCATTTGAATGACAAAGACTTGGGGTTGTCTCATTTCTAGCAAAGATCTTTTATTATGTCTAAATGATAGAAATAAACCAAATGATTAAAAAAAAACCCACAATTGTAAACATAAATCTCATGAAAGTTTTTTTTTTAAATAATAACCATCTACTCAATGAATGATTCTCGTACCGAAGAATTAAAATTTTAATTCTTTCATAAAATATGGCTAAAGCTTAAATAAAAATATGGCTAGACCACATCATAAAAAAAAAAAACAAATATAATAATATTTTACTTAACTAAAATGATTTTGGAATAACTAACTAGAACAGCCAAATATATGTACCAATGAAGCAATGGTGAAAACATGAGACATGACTTAATTTACCATCATGAAACATGAAGTTTACCCACACATTCATTTAAGTTTTTTTATTTCCAAAAAGTAGGCCTCCAATCTGAGAGTGTACTGTCAGATCTCAATGTAAATCTTAATGCATATTTATAATGTATTGCTATGTTACATCAATGACACTAATTATACAGTACGTAATGACCGGTGGGTGGCTATTACAGCAATTAAAACTGTTAAATGTGTTGTTGCAAGAACAGTCAACTTGGAATCCAATAAAAAGTGCATTCAGTACTAGAATTAATGGCACTAGTTTCAAGAATTTTCATGTATTTTCTGGTTATAAAACAAGATCACAAGATTAAAACAAATTCATAAGTTTTGGACCATAAAGTTTTGCTAATTTATTAAATGATATGCAACTGTCACTACTAGTATTTCCAGCTTAAAATAGTGATAAGAAATTAATAATAAGTGGGAGGAGGACTTACATAGAATGCTACAACAACGCCGGCAGAGTAAGTGGAAGGAAGCTTGATACTAGCACTGAAGAAGCCATAGTAATACATATCTAGTGACTTGAAACCAGACCCTATAAATTAATCACAAAAAAAGCTCTCTGAGAAACAAGCTATGCAATGAAACATGAAACTGATGAAACTATGTACCTGAAACCTTATTGAGAATAAGGTTGATATAGGAGCCATTATCAAGTATTTGAATATTTTGGCTGCCGAAAAAATACGAAAAACTCTTGTTAAAGGAGAGATGAGGGAAGAGATTAGTGAGGTGTTGGAGGTTATTTGGAGGAGTAAGATCATGCTGCAAAGAGTGAGTGGTGATGCTGAAACAAAAAGAGATTAAGATCAATAAGAAGAAGTTGTATTTGAGAGACATGGTCATACTTGTTGAGAATCTTGAGATTGAAGAAGAAGAAGAGGTTTGAATAGTGGTATTTATATAAATAATAATAGGGAGAATAGGGAGAGCTGCAGGTGCAGGGTTATTCTCTTGGCTGGTTGATGTCCCTCTCTAAAATGGGCTGGATTACAAGACATGCTTCAGGGGTGGCACATGGGTTGAGGTTTGTTAGTAGGGAATGGTGCATGGGCTGTTCTTTAATGTTTTACAGCTGCAACTTCTTGCCCAAATTTATGCAAAGTATGTGTATGAACTCAAGGACTATTTGAAAAGAAAGATTATTCTGTCACCTTTAATTAAATTCGTTTACTGTATATATATATAATAACAATTTACAGTAGTTTAATCGAAGTTTGAAGTTTTAAGATGCGGGTGTCATTCTGGACAAAAAAAAACTATAGTTTAAAAGTGGTGTGAAATCCATGGTGAAATCTCACATTTCATGTTCAAATGATTGGAGAGTGGAGACACGGATGAAGTGATGTTTTATCTATGTAATGGTCACAGTCTCATTTGGGTTATTTTTATATTGAAGTGATTTTACAACCTCACAGGGAGGCAAAGTAAAGGAAGATGTCACTTTCTAATTTATTTACAAAGCATATGTTGTTTATCCACTTCTTATTAAGAAAAAATAATTTATAAATAAAAAAAGTAATTTTTTGAAAATAAAGTATATTGTCCCTTCTCGGACGTAGCCGTGAACTTGGCTCAAGAATCTTTGTCACACCATCAGATGAGGATGATCACAATAGATGAAATTTAGATCCAGCTATGGTTTTTTAGTTTATGTCATTTTATTTGTTTCTCATTGATGGAAGTCTATATGCTGAGGAACCCCTGCAGTTTAAAGTTTTTGTTTTTTTTGTTTTTTTTTTGTTTTCAATAAACCTGCAGTTTAAAGTGTGCAAAGTTCCTTGAAAACAATTTATTCATGGTATAACAAAATTCTCATTGTAGATAACCCAAGCATTAGGGGATGCAATGGACTCCCAATTACTGCTTGCATTCTCTGCCACTTGATAATTGAATGGAGTTATCATCTTTTCCTTGTGTGCCTCTTTACCTCGTGAATTTGGGCATTTTAAGGCCATCTATTTGGGTTGTCAGATTTGCCTAGTTTTTGTAGTGATCTATGAGAATTTTGAAAAAAATTTTTAAAGCTCACTAAAAAAATTTAATAGGTGATGGCACATTTTTGGGAGTGTGAGTAGTGATTGTGTACGAGTGGTCTTAGCGCCCTTGTGTGTGCAGACCCCACTCCTACTTGCTCCGCCGACGCTTGTATACGCTCCTCCGCTCATCTTGGAAAAGAAAACTTAGGATTTCCTTACTAAAGCTATTATTTTTTTATAAAAGAATAATAGCTTTATAATATTTGAATGGTTTGAAATAATCACAGTTTTTAACTCCACATGAACATAGATATCCATCACACCAGACAAAATTAATCATATATTTATTTTGTGGGTTTCTATGGCTCCTGAGCCGAATATAATTATAGGATTCAATAAGCATAGTCAAGTCACAGGTTTTTAGAACCCTGTGAGATAGAGCCATCTACTTCTCAGGGGGTAGGTTGACCTTATATTATCTATGTTAGTTTTTTTTTTTTTTTAAAGGTGGATAAACCACTTCGATTAAGAAAAAAGAAACAAGTACAAAGACCCACATGCCTTAACTACACAGACGAGTCAAGGCACAATAACAGAACAAAGGACCATCACCTAATCCACAAGAAGTGGCACAGTACAAGCAGGCAAACAACAAAAGAAAGAAGGAACAACAAACTGACAAAAAGGCGCCACACCGCGCCTGCACAAAAACAACAACTAGCCCGTGGACTGGGCCAAAGTGTCCTCAGAAGGCACAGCGCCTCCTGACTCCTCCGAAGGCAACACTCCTCCTATCGCCTCCACCCAAGGTCCATCAAGTAACAGGCTACGGCGAATGGCATCAGCGGGGGCTTCCAACTTCGCTCTAGACCACTCAACAACTGAAGTAAACCAAGATAATAGCATATGATCAATTTTAATGGCAAGAGCATGTGCAGACAAACAATTAGCATTAAAAATGCAGTCATTTCTAGCAATCCAAATATTCCAAACAATTGCTTTAACGACTAGATTCCCCAATTCTCGACAATCATTCCTCAGCGAGGAACGCTAAGAACCCCAAACCAAATGCATGAATATAGGAGCCTCCGGGAGCTAGAAGAGACGCACAAAGTAGTCCTATACTTGTTTAGCAAACGAGCACTGGAGAAACAGGTGATCCATCATTTCCAGTCCGACATTACACATAACACAGGTGGCAGTAGGGAGTCGGTTGCATCTTCTTCTCGCTAAATTATCAAGAGAAAGAATTCTATTTTTCCAAGCGAGCCAGTTGAACAAAGTGATTTTTTTGGGGCATAAGTTATGCCAGAAAAATCGCGCAATAGGGCACCTCAACCCACCATCTATCAAGAAGCTATAAAACGATTTAACCGAGAAAATACCATTTCCCGTAAGCCTCCACCACTTCCTATCTTCCCCACTCCTATTCGTTCTCTATAGCAGAGCCATGGTATTCTGGATATCAAGGTTAGACGAAAAGGGGGCTTGGTTACAAACGGACAGCATATCACGGATCGTACCATTGGGTGCACTCGTCCTACTGAACTTCTCAGGCCAAATAAACATAGGGGCACAACCATTAATCCAACGATCTTTCCAAAAAAGGGACTCCATCCCCGAGCTCACTCCTTGTAGCACACATCCTCTTAGAGCAGGGAGGCAACTCAGCGCTCCTTTCCAAAAGAAGGAGACCCTCCCTGAGAGCCTAGGGAACAGGTTCCAACGCTGAAAACCATAGTTATAACGTATAACACTCGCCCCACACCAAGACGCGTCAGACATGAATTTCCACCACCATTTGCCTAGTAAGGCTTGGTTGAAACACTGCAAATCTAAGATTCCCCAACTCCCCAGGTCGCGAGGGCGACAAAGATTCTTCCAGCGAACCAGTCTACATTTAGGATGGTCAATGTCCATTCCTGACCATAAAAAATCTCTACGAATCCTATTGATCTTTTTTATGACCTAACAAGGTACCTTAAAAATGGATAACCAATATGTAGGAATCGCCAAAAGGACAGAGTTAACCAAAGTAAGTTATCCACCGAGCGACAGATATCGCACTCTCCACGAGGCAAGCCGTATGCTGACCTTAATTATGAGCTCCTCCCAATCCTGCCTATGAGGCCTTCTACCAGAGATCGGGATGCCCACGTAGGTAACCAGGAGACTCCCTCTAGCACAGCTGAGGATATCTGCCACAGCTGAATCTGGAAGCGAGTCTCGGGCGGAAGCGTAAAGACAAGTTTTGGAAAAATTCATCGCTAGCCCAGTCATCCCTTCAAAGACATATAACATCAGCTTAATCACCCTCAAGTCCTCAAGGCCACCCATAGTCAAGACTAGCAGATCGTCTACATAGTGCAGGTTACATCTGTTCCCAAAGTCCCCTAAAAGCACCCCAATCAAAACCTTGGATCTAATCGCGTGGGTGAACATTGAGCAAAGAGAGTCCATGACAAGCACAAACAACATGGGAGACAGCGGATCTCCTTGTCTTAAACCTCTTTGATAACGAACATATCCATTTGGGGAACCGTTAATCAGAATAGAAGCCTTAGAAGAGAACAAGATACTTTTAATCCATCCCACTCACCTATCCCCAAAACCCCTAACTTGCAATAAATCAAAAAGGAAGTCCCAATCCACCATGTCAAAAGCTTTAGAGAAGTCAACTTTTAAAACATGACTAGAGGCCCGATGCTTATGAATGCTAAAAAGCAGTTCTTCCGCAGTGGAAATACTATCAAGAATGCACCGACCTTTGAGGAAAACCGACTGCTTAGGTTCCACCAGATCAATTAAAACCTTACCGAGCCGAGTGGCCAGTAATTTGGACAAGATCTTCAGCGCCGAGTTAATTAAACTGATAGGTCTGTAATCACTGGGAGACTCCGACGCATCCACTTTAGGAATAAGGGCAATATTGGCCTAATTTATCTTCTCCAGATTAGCTCTAAGGAAGTAGAAATCTTCGCAAAGACGAAAAAGATCCTCATTGATCGTATCCCAGTTTTGCTTAAAGAAGCAAATAGGGAAGCCATCCGGGCCCGGAGCTTTATCACCCCCGAGGTCAAATATAGCTCTTCTAACTTCCTCAATCGTGAAGGGCCATTCCAGATCCTCTAGATCCATAGACTCCTTATGCGCGAACAATTTATGTAAGTCCACTCTGAATCTCGAAGGGCGCTTATGTCCAAAATGAAGTTTGAAGAGATCAGCAAACACTCTACCAATCTCACGGGGGGACACAAGCGTGTTCTCGCCATTTCACAGCTGAGGAATGAAATTGCGATTCTTGCGACCATTTGCAACAGCATGAAAAAATTTTGTGTTTTCATCCCCTTCTTTTAACCATTGCAATCTAGATCTCTGCTTCCAGTAAATTTCTTCTTGTTTGCCTAGTTCCGCCAATTTCTCTAAAAGAACTTTTTCCTGGCAAATCTCTGCCGAAGTGAGCCTCCTCGATTCCTTGATAATATCCAGGCCCTCAGCATCATGCATCAAGGCCAGTTTTTTGAGTTTAATTGATCCAAAGTTAACCTTATCCCAGTGCCTTAACTTAGCCCTAGCCCTCGTGATTTTTTTAGCAAAGATGAAAGCCCCACATCCCACCTGTGACATATCAGACCACCATAATTGAATCAATTCCTGAAGCCCCTCTATAGTTGTCCAGGCCAATTAAAAACGAAAAGGCCGAGGATTAGAAGTATAGGTCCCCACTTCCAGTCTAATCGGCACATGATCGGATCCCAGCCTGGGAAGACAAGTTTGAATCACTCTGGGGAAGCAAGCCATCCAATCAGTGTTAACCAGGAACCGGTCCAATTTGACCCAGATAGGATCCTCTCGACCATTCGTCCATGTGAATCTTCTACCCGTCGCAGGCGGCTCCTATAACCCCAAATCGTGCATAAGGGAATTGGCACAATAGATATCCTCCATATTAGGGTTGCCCGACGATTTATCTCCCACATCAAAAATAGCATTAAAGTCTCCACAAATCACCCATGGGCCCAAAGAAGATCCTCTTATTAACCTCACCTCCTCCCAGAAAGCACATTTTCGAGACCTGTCGTTTGGCCCATACACCGCCATACAATACTAGGTAAGATTAGTCACCTTAGAGCAAAATTTCATCATTAAACTAAACTCCCCTTGCATAGTAAGAATACCAGTCAGAAGGACATTGTTCCAACCAACAGCAATACCTCCCGCCGATCCCCTAACCGGCACAAAATCAAACTGATCCAGGTGGCTCCCACTAATCTCCCGCCAGGTGGCTAGACTGATCTCCTCCAATTTAGTTTCTTGTAAACAACAAACCTCAGCATGATGAATAATAAGAAAGTCCTTAACTAAGAAGCGTTTAGACGGCCATCCCAACCCCCTAACATTCCAATTAACTAAGTTCATTGACAACTAATTAGTTTCCCGATCGTCCACAGAGGTCGCCACGGTTCCCAAAGGACATGAAGAACGAGACACTTCTAAAAAATGAATATGGTTGATGCATTTATTCGCAGAATCAGAAAAGGAAATACCACATGCATTACAGTATTTAGCAATTTACGCATCAGACCAATCGGCAATGAATAAAGGTTTCGAGCTAGTACCTTTGTCACATGCTCCAGAAACACCTTTTTTCTTAGCCGATTTAGGTGGTTCTTCATTGAACTTCGAGGATGGTTTCTTCTGCCATTCACTTTTCCTGGTCCCCGCCGCTTGCCTATCTTAGCCGCTGCACTTTCCTTATGCAAACATGGCAGGAGATTCCTTAAGTTCCTTTCAAATTCGGACACAGAATCATCCGAGTCACCTTCCATGTCCTGTACCGAATTATCTGATGAGTGAGCCTCAGAAGCATCCCCTCCACCCACTAGGTCAGTGTCACAGTTACCCCCCACCTCAGTTGAAGAAGATCCTGGGACAAGGGCCGAAACCACTGCAAAAAACTTCCAAAAATAACCTTATGGTGGTGCCAATTTAGGGACCATAGAGCTGTCCCTGAAACCACCATAGAGCTTATGGTGGTTTTCATCATCAATCCTTGTGTGAGAACCCTGGGCTGAATTATGGCCCAAAATCTTCAAATCAGTAACCAACCCCTGTCCAGCATCTCTGTTCGGCCCATATTTCTCAACAGAATCAGGAACAAGTAAAGGAGAAGCACTGCCCAATTGCTGGCCCACCTCACACAAGATAACTGGATCATTAAGCTCCACAAACGTGTCGCGGCCCACCTCCAAATTAAGCCCAGCCACGTTAACCAGAGGATCTTCAACGCTGACTTCACTAACGTGGTCCAGCACCAACTTAAGTGAGCCATTAGCTGGGCCCCCTCCTTCGTTAATGTGGACCAATGGTTTCCCGCTCAAATTCTTAACCTTAAACTGCTCCTCACTTTCCTGAAACTGCACCGCATCATCTCTGGAATCCTTAACCTGCACCCTCCTTTCCTTAACCTGCACCGCACTTCCCCCAGCCAACCCGACGTTGCCATCTGTCCTCTCGTTATCGTGGTCCAGCGCTTCCCATGAACGAGCGAGCCAGACCTCGACACGTATATCCTTCGCACCCTGCGAAAACCCACTCCTTGCCCCCTCTGACGAGCGGCGCTCGGGAGACCGAGCCAATAAACGACCACCGGACTTCCCAGAGATAATGGACGAACCATCAGTCCTGCAGACCAGTCCCCGCACAGAGGACACTCATCAGCACCACTGTGGGAGCGAGGCTCAACCACCACCGACGTTACCTTTAACAAAGTAGCCGGTAACCCAACCGTACTCTCGTCATCGGCGTGGTCGGACGGAGTCACCTTGTTACGCTTATCTACCAGATGGGAGCAAGGCTCAACCATCGAATTATTAACCGAACTCGTGGAAGCACCAGAAGACGGTCGCCGCTCCACCTCCTTCGTCTTCCGGTCACCCAAAGCAACTCCCTCCCCAGCAGTACTCTCTCTTGGTGCGATAACATAGTATCCCAGATCCCTACGAAAGACCGGGGCTTCCGCACGCTTCTCAGTAAAGAGCACATTATATCTTCTCATCTCCATACTGAAATCCAACTCCATAGGCAAGGAGACACCCAATCGACGCCGCACTAACACCAATAAGTATTGTTTATGGGGGAGTACCGCCTGCGACAACGCAACTTGCTCTCCCACTGGGCGAATAACCTCCGAGATTACTCGCCAACACCAAGCATGGAGCGGCAAGTTCTAAATTAGGACCCACTGTCCCTCTCCCGTAGCTCTCCCCACCGCTCCAATCTCAGCAGACCAAGGAGTGACCATGATCACACAAGGGCCATCCTTCGTCACGATCTTAGATTTCCCTAGTTTACAAAGGTCCTTCACCTCCTCCTTGCTTGACAAAGGAAGCAAGAACGAGCAAGCATTTAACAGTGTAATGGGGCCAGCCAAGGTCATGTTGATAACGGAGGGGATAACAGCCAATAGATTCGATTCATTAACAAACCCCTCCACAAGAGTCAACTCTGCCACATTTGCCAATTCCTCTCGCAGCTCTGAGGTCTCCGATGGTAAGGGATCCAGAGAGAAGCCGGGTTGACCTGCTGGTTCCTCGCTACCCCACGAGACAAGTCAACCTCTGCAACGACCGGAGCACCTGACGACTCCACTTGCAACCCAACACGCTTGGATCAAACGTGCACCTTCTTCCTATGTGGGCTCCTCCTCGACACCACCGGACAGCGAGCGGCCATATGGCCAACACACGCACAACACATGCACACTATTTGATGTCAACATTCCACGGTTTTGTGGGTGTTCCTAAAGCAAAGACCACAGGACGTATCTTTCGGGATCTCGGCCTCTTAGATCCAGCGAGAGAAGACTGACCGGCATTGAGGCCGGAACCACTACGCTTCTCCATTCTCTTCAACGGAGGTAACTCACCTGAAGAGGAAGAGCTGACAGCTTGAGAAAACTGTGACATATATTCTCCGGTATCATTGTGTGTATGTTTTCTTTTGGCTTTTAGAGTCATCTTAGTCTCTATTTCTATAAGTTTCCATGTCTAATGAATCTCTAGTTCATGTGCGTGTGTATATATATATATATATATGTCTCTGTATTTCTTAGGATTAAAAGCACATATGAACATCTCTTCAAAAAGTTAACAGGAATTAATTGTAGGATGTGTCTACCTAATCGAGTGTATATATTTAAAAGGACGTAGAAGTCCAATTTGGGGTGATGAAAAAGGTTTATATTAACTAATATTGGTACAGTCCAACAATAACGCATTTGAGTTTCATATAAGAGATTAGGAGATTGAATCTCTTTATATATATATGGTGAATAATGTGAATAATTATTTGTCTATTTTGTAAAAAAAAAAAAAAAGAAAAAAAAAGAGGGTTTTATATGAATCAATGAATTGTTTTGCAATCTGATTACTGTGCTTTAACCTTACAACGCTGAGCATGAATTAATTGCAAAATGGTACGCAAAGACTGGACTCTCTGAAGTTTACCCTGTGATTCTATGTTAATCCAGTGACTGATATCTGTTACCATGCTATTGTAATATATATGGGTAACTGATACATATATAGAACTGTTTTGCAGTCAAAATCTATGTCATGTAGCTGGTTGTATAGTTCTTGTTCATGCCAAAGTTCTACTTTGTTCCTACAATGTTTCAGGATTACAGATACACAAACCCATAAAGATACTACAGACAAGGAGAAACAGCTTGAAACTTTCAAAGCTACCCTTTGAATCAAACATGGGGCAATGAATTCCTAGAGCTTGATGATGAAGAGCAAAAGACTTTGAATAGTTCTGATATTCTATATGCTTTTAATCAACCTAACCCAACAAAATAAAAAAAAATAAAAATAAATAAAAGAGATAGAGAAGAATTGTAATGTACTCTTTTTATTCAATCCATGCATAATACAAAGTCGATGAATACAGTGATCATTATTCCCATGGCTAACAAAATTCAGAAAAAAGAAACATTTCTTACAAACTCTGTACACGAGGAAACCTTTCCAGCTCTTTCTAAAACTCGAGCTAGAACGTCATACATATATACCTTCAGAATTCTAAAATGTCTCTGATGAATGAAAAAGAATGTCTAATTTGTATGCAAGAGTGGGAGAAATCAGTATCTGTGTCACTGTGCAGAAACAGACCACTGATCTTGTTGATACTGTGGAGGAACCGAACCAGCCGGGCAGCTTTCTTCATGGGAGTGATGCAAATGGTTGAGCAGAGCTCTTGCCTTCTTAGCAGTGTGGGGAGAACCTTCAGTGAGGAGTGAATACAGTGATGGCATTAGTGTAGTGAATTCATCCAAAAGCCTTGCAACCTTTGTTCCACCATTGTGGCACAAAGAGAGCAACAATGCAACGCAATGCTCCTTGCCGGACCTTGAAGTTGATGATCGGAGAACTTGTACTACTGATGGCAGAGCAGAGGACCGCAGTATCACTTTAGCTCCTTCTGGTTTCTCTGCAATCCTTGCTAGAACAGCTGTGGTGTCATCAATGAGGTCTTCTTTTTCTATTGATAGTATATTAATGAGGGCTGGAACGGCACCGGCGGCAATGACTTTTGGGAGGTTTCCGGGGAAAATGAGAAGACCAAACAGTGTCACAACTGCATTCTTTTTTCCTCTGTATGTTCCTCGTTTGAGAAGATCAACCAATGCCGGAATGGCTTCCGGTGCTTCTCCAATAACTTTTCGGTACTCATCAATGGAAGAGAGGTAGAAAAGGATGGCAGCTGCATTCTGTCTAGCTTCAACCTTGATTCCATGAGTTAATACTCTGAGCAATGATAGCAGGCCACCATTCTCGAAGATAGCAATGCGGCCAAGCTCCACTTTGGAGATGTTGAGAAGTGCAGCCACTGAGTGTTCTTGAGCTGAAGGATTGGATGAAGAAGAGAGTTTCAGTAGCCAAGGGACTGCGCCGGATTGCACGAAGCAATCTCGATTAAATAGATTGGATTTTGTTAACAACCGGATTTCATACGCAGCTTTAGCTTTAACTTGTTCACTAGAAGAAGTCCAGATCATGTCGACAAGGTACGAGGCAGTCATTCTCATCACTATGGCGGCGGCAGAGCCGCCAGGCTTCACTGTCTTGGAGAGATCTCTTTTGTTATTGTTTAATTCATTGGTTTGGATGTTGTTTTCTCGGCAAAGCTGCTCCGCCAGTTTCCGGAGAGTGGAGTTGGGTACCATCATATTTGCATTGGTGAGCTTCTCGCCGGTGACCGGGCAAGTGAGGCAACCAGAATCGAACCACCTCTTGATTGATGAACGGTTGTATGTTTGGCCGGTGGAGAGCGTGACAGGATCAGTCATCAACTCCAGAGAAATCGGGCATTTCAAATCCTCCAGATTGATATCGCTGAGCAAGGAATCTTTTTGAAATCTAGTACTCTGTTTGCTCCTCCTATTAGCAATGCCGGACCGGGAATCGGAATCGGAATCGGAATGAAAAAGAACGGCTCGGCAATACACCATAAATGCCATCAAGCTACTGAGTACTCCGGCATCAATGGAGTCCTCGCAGGAGAAGAGTTCTGATTCCAAGAAAGAGATCTCTTCGTTGCATTCCGCCCAGTTCTTGATCTTCAAATGATCCATCACCTCTTCGACGTTTTCCGTATCTGGAGCATACCCGTGCTCGAACTGTTTCATAATCGATCTAACCATACCGGCGACGCGCTCATCATCGGCGTCAGTCTCGATCGGAACCTTCCAAGCCTGCCAAGAGATCAACCGAACCAGTTCCTTTATCTCCGGTGACGAATCAACGAAGTCCAACGGGAGAACATCAAGAGACGTCGCAATTGACCGGATGAGAAGCCGGAACTCGCCTGATACGCGGTCGGAGCGCACCAGGAGCCAGAGTCTGGCGCCACGGCTCGAGCAATCACCAAGAAGAAGCCTGATCTTCTGAAGCGTGACATGGAGCTCAGAGAAGCTCAGAACAGTGGATTTGGAAAGAGAGGAGGAGGAGGAGGAGGAGGAGATGTCCTGCAAGAACTCGAGGATGGCGCCGACCTGGCGGATGGCTTCACGCGCACTGCGGCGGTGGCAGGTGAAGGTCTCGGAGCGGAAGCCATCGATGTCACCGGCGAGGGTGATGAGAGATCGGAGAAGGGTCGCCGGAGAGATGGCTTCGCAGGGGTGGACTGCCGGGAAAGAGAGAAACCGGCGTTGTGATGATTCTGATTTCATTTTGGATTTTGGAATCGTGTTTTCGATTTTGAGTTTTTTTGGGGGAGTTCGTTACAAGATAGTTATATAAAGACAGAGAGGGAGAGAGAGAGAGATAGAGAGGTTGGACACGTGGCAGGCTGATTGGAGAGAGAATAGGACACGTGGCAGGAGGAAGGGTGTTTCCCGGATGGCGGGCTGGGAAGTGGTCTTGCCTGCACGGGCGGGGAATTGTCGCGCGCTTGTGGTGACATGGACTTTGTGATTCGTGTTGGAGTGGGGTCTACTAACCGCCCATTACACGTGGCTGAAGAGCCTTTGGTCAAAGAGTAGACTTCTTGCCGACTTGGATTGGATCAGCTGTGATGGGCCTAACAGCAATGAATTTGCTGATTGTTTGCCACGTGTAGCTTTTGGTAGATTTTTTTTAAAAGTACTGTTTAAGATGAAATGATATTAAATAGTGTTTTTTTTGGAGTTATGTGGAAGTACATTGTGTAGGACGTTGTCAGAGGGAAGATGACTGCTTGCCCACGACCACCAGGGTTGCTTCATTTCATGGGAAACTCAACATGGAATATTCTAATTGGTTTTAATTATTTATAACTTTTATATAGAAAAAATTGAATGGATTCAATTTTTTTAAAATAAAAATGTGTCTAGATCTTTTATATGCAAAGAAAACAATAATTCAAATAACGGATTACAAATTAAAAAGTACTAACTTAAATTAAATTATTATACCAAGAGAGAAAAAATCTTGGATTAACTACAGTTCTTCTAATATAATATAATATATAATTTTTTTAATGGATGAGATAACTCATATCACATGATATAGTTAATTTAATAGTTAAAAATGTGATTGTACAATCTGTGATAAAGTACGGGATGCTATCAAAATTACAAAATTAACTATATATAAATATATGTTTAGAGAAGAGCAATGTATTATAATTAAAGATGACCTTCCGAGAAGACCTCGGGTTATACTTTTTTATTATTATTTTGTTAAAAATAAAATATAACATTATAGAAGCGTTAATCAACAACGCCCATAAACAAAGCTATTATAAGACAGATGAATCTGACAGATATATAGTTCTTTTCTTTATCAATTGTTTTCTGATTGGAAGCCTGCACTTCAAAAACTAAAGAAAAATATTTATTTCATAAGACCAGACTACCAGCCAGGTTGAGCAACGGAAAATAATATAACACACTTACCATCAAGTGAGCCAATGGGAAGGGATCTACAAGTATATATTAGATATATAGTTTTAACTTTTATGGTCATAGTTTTCTCACTAATGGTGATTTAATTAGGTTGGCGTGGCAATGGCTTTCAGGAGTGATTAAGACTGGAAGAATAAGCTAATCCACCTCTCTTAATCATCCTAATCAGCTTTGTGGAATTATATCATGCTACGTGGAATGTTTAGCTTTGTGGAATAAGATCATGCTACGTGGAGTGTTCGAATTGCATGCCTGATTAGGTGTTGAAGCAATTGCATGAATACGTGTGGGTCATCTTTTTTATGTTGGGGTCCACACGTGTGTCATCAGCTTGCAAGGTGGTGATAGAATCTAGTGTGATATATATGCTGGTACGTATATCTTCTGGTGTTTGATTGAAGAATTAAAAAAAGTATCATGCATATCTAATTAAGGATGTATTGATTTGTTTTGGTAGTTAATCATTTAATTATTTAGATTTATAAGATTTACTTGGATTTTGAGGTAGGTTTGATTCTGGTTCAAAATGATGTTGAGAGGCATATATAGATCAGCCATTGCAATACTTAATTTTAGCGGTTGTTACATATATATATATATAGAGTGCTAATAGTACTAAACTAGCATATTAATTCGTTGTCGATTGCATCTTAATTGTGTGTTAATTAAATATTAGATCTCATTACCCACTTGATTTATATTGGTTAGGGGTGTTAGGCCTTTTATTGAATAGCATCTATAGCCTAGTGTGTAAGTGATTAAAGTTGACAGAAGCTTGTAACGACTTTATGCAACTCGTAGTCATGGGTACGGAATTGTTTGTTTTAGCACGTCTTATATTGACTTCCATGGTTTTGATTTAAAAAAACAAAACATCGTATGTTTAGATCCAAATCCTATACTGAATTGGGTATAGTATCACGTACATACACGCCTATTAAATTTTACTTGTTAATTATTGAACTAACTCATAGTTTTTTGCGCCACAAATTAAGAGCCAAAAAATTATCCCAAATCCACTAGCTAGAAGAGATCAAGATTAAACAACTTGGGCAGACCATATGAGAAATTGTACTTCTTTTTGGCTTGTCCCATGCAAGTCTTCATTGTTGTCTTATAAGAAGCACCTTATATGTTCAAGCTCAAATCAGAATATTTTTCTCTCCTATTAATGTAGTATTATTTAGTTTACCTTTATAAAAGCCTAAACTAACCCAAGGACCGTCTATCACACTAATTCAATAAAACTTTAGCCCAACCCACTCAACTCGATCACATGTTCGGCTCCAGTCCATTACACCTCTCATCCATTATTTTCCAATGCATATTTAGATGTTTAAGTCGTGTTATTTATGTTTTCAATAGTTAGGATTTGAACTTAATTAATATCCTCTTTTTATGTGCTAAAATACAATCTAAATATTTTCTACATTAATCGATTTTACATTTTAAAAGCTAAACTCTATTATTTTTATTACTTATGAAAATAATTGCAACAAATTTTAACTTTTTTTTTATTAAAATTTCTATCATTCTTTATATATATATATATATATATATATATATATATATATATATATATATATATATATATATATATATGATTTATTTGAGCAAGAAAAAAGTTTAAACATATTAAAAAATTAATGCTCTAATTAAAAAAAATAAAGTTTTTTCCATATATTAATCTCTACATTGAGTAAATATTACATCACGGTTAAATAATGGTGTGAAAGTGACATTTTAATCAAGTTTAAATCCTGACCATTGAAATCATAAATAACACGTGTAAAATATTTAAATATGTATTGGAAAATAACGGATGGGAGGTGTAATAGACCAGAACCAAACCCCTTAACTCACAGAGATTCTTGGTTTCCCTAATTGGATTTAATTATTTTTAACTTGGCTATCTTATTTGCAAAACATAGCTTTAATAGATGCTGCACTTTGACTTATATTAAAAAAATAACATGAAAAAATAATATTTTGTGCATACTACTACTTCATTATAGTTGGTTGATTTATATATTATCAAATTTTGCAATATACTAAGGCTAGTATATGTATTTATTGTTTCAATAATAATATTTTATGTAATTAAAAAGAGAAACAAATTATGAATCTACCAAAAATTTAGATGATATATTCAATAAACAATCCCTAACATAAATTAGAGACTAATAAAAAACATTATATCTTCAGACAAACATCCAAAACACAACAAACAATTTAAATAACTAAAAAACCTATATTTAAAATGAGAAGTGTGATATATAGGTCATCCGATTCCAAGTAGGGTAGGTTTATAATTCCACTTACGAAATGAACTATATATTACTTGGATATGAAAATGTCAGATGCTTTCTACAAAACAAAACTACAAAGATTAGTACTATTCAAATTAAAGCGGATAATTGATTTCCTTAGTAAATTAGGATAATTTAACGATCTTTATTCTGGAGTGTCAATGGTGAGGTGATTTGAAGACAAACCATGAAAAGCTAATGAGTTATACTACCCAACTTCAATTTTGATCAACTTTAAAATTATATATGTATGTAAGTGAACCAAATAATCCCCCATTGAGAGGAGTGAAAATATATATATATATATATAACTTGGACCTTAAGCACTTGAATATTTCATTAAACGAAACCATAATAAATAGTATCAAAAGGCCCCAAATAGATGATTTTGTTGGGTGGCTTGCCTGGAACAGACTCTTTTAAAAGGAAAAAAAAGTATATATATAACTATTTCTGTATGAAATTAGAATAGCAATGTTATGTTGTGGTTTATCCATTTTTAAAATAGAATAGCAATGTTATCAACAACATTTTTTTTGAGAAAAGTGGAAATCAAGAACAATTCAAGCCAAATAATGTCATATAACTGCCAGGCTTTATTTATGGCATGTTTGTTGAGAAATGAAAAACATTGGCATCAGAAAGTTCATGAGACAATTACAGCCATGCAGGGTTCTTCAAAGAAGTAACTACTGCTTTTATCTGCAAGTAGTTCTTGAGACTATCAATCCCTTTCTCTCTTCCTTGCCCACTCATTTTGTACCCACCGAATGGAATTGCAGCATCGAACACATCAAAACAATTAACCCAAACTGTTCCAGCTCTCAATGCCCGAGTTAATGTGTTAGCTTTGTCGATATTACTTGTAAAAACTCCAGCAGCAAGGCCATAGTGAGTAGCATTTGCTCTTCGAATCACCTCATCAATATCTCTGTCATCCAAGTTAACAACAAAATTACAGTTTACTGAAGTTTTTATACTCTCAGTAAGAAGAGTTGTTGTGCAGATTAACTTACTTGAACTTAAGAATGGATTGAACAGGTCCAAAAATCTCATCTTTTGCAATCTCCATTTCATCCTGGTCAGAAATATGATCAAATATGGTTCAAACTATGCATGAGTGTATTCATAACTTTAGAGATTGTAATTGGTTTTTTTTACCTTCACGTTTGAGAAGATTGTAGGCTGAATATAGTAGCCTTTGTCGCCGATTCTGTCACCGCCTGATTCTAAAGTAGCCCCGCTATTGACACCTGATTTGATGTAGCGCATGACTTTGCTGAATTGTTCATCATCAATCTGAAACAAAAATTGCGACAGTGAGAAAAATTCTGTAAACTCTGCAGTCAAATTTCCGATCATCTGAAAATATTCCACTAATTAAAATTTAGAATGGCTAAGAAGTGGGATTGAAATCTGTTTCTACTAATTCTGCTTTTGCATTTCTTCCTAATCAACTATCAAACAGAAAATATTTCCACATTTCTTGTCATTGTGTTGCTATCAATGCATCATGTCTGTGTTCATATGGTGGTCCTTCATAAGAACGGGATCGTAATCCATCACGTCTGAGTTCAAGTTACACTGAATAATGCAAAATTCTTAAACAACAAGCATAAAACCACTACTCTGCTAATAGGGATGATGATGACAGACAAAAGTTGAATACCAACCTGCACTGACAACATCAATTCAGTCAATAGATGTAAAGAGAATTAATAACATTCATCAACCAATTTTAAACATTGCTGACAGAGCTGAAGTTTTACAACTAAATAAGTACCTGAGGACCTTGCTCAACACCCTTCTTAAAAGGGTCACCAACAACACGTCTCAGGGCACGGGCTTTCGCTTTCTCTGCAAACTCATCATATACATGTTCATGTACAAATGTACGGGAACCAGCACAGCAGCACTGACCCTGTTAACAAAAAAAAAAATTTCTGCATGACAACGGTTTCACCAGAAAACACCTTCTTTGGGGTATGTGTATATAGATATTTGCAGCAACATACCTGATTAAAAAATAGTGCAAAATGTGCAAGCTCTACAGCCTTGTCAACATCAGCATCATCCAAAATAATCATAGGGGACTTGCCCCCAAGTTCTAATGTCACCGGTTTTAGGTTGCTTCGAGCAGCCAACTCAAGTACAATCTTGCCAGTTTCAGTTGATCCAGTAAATGCAAGCTAATCAAAAGTAGAAAATGATTTCAGAAAGTATAAGGTACAAAGTATATAACTGAATACCTAGAGGAGATTCATTCACAGGCAAACAAATTGAAAACCAACAATACTTAATTTGTCTCTGCTTTTATCTAAGCACTCACACACACACACACACACACACACACACACACACACACACAAGAGGAAGGTAAATTCTACCCATGATCTCATTGAAAATAGAACAAAGGAAGATAAAAGGGTACTACTAACTAATACATCAATATTTATGCACCTAGTGATTATCTCGAACAATATCTTGTAACCCAAACTTGTTAAGTGCAATGGTTGAGCAATTCTAGCAGTGACCTGTTGTCATCTGATTCATTCATTTGTCCTCATGCCAAAAGTAATACAATGTTCTTGAACAAATAATAATTTATAACCATTTGATTAATCAAAACTAAGAAAACTTAAGAAGTACCTTGTCTACGTCCATATGACTAGCAAGAGCTGCACCTGCTGTTGGACCATACCCAGAGATCACATTCAAAACACCGTCAGGAAGCCCAGCCTATCAGGTGAAACAACAAGATATCATTATTTCTCTGAGAAAATTCATATCAGTAATAATAATAATATTACTATTAATATTAAAAAGTCAACTAGTTGTACACCACTTGCACCATTCCACCTTCTTCTAAAGATCAAAATTAAAATAAGAGCATGCCGTCCTTCCTTTTGTCTTTGCCATGAAGCCCACTATACAAGTCCACTAACAATGAACATTCTTCAGAAGATCAAAATTAAAATAAGATGTAATACTTCCTTTTGTTTATCCCATAGAGCCACCTATACAAGTCAACTAACAATGAAAATGGTCAATGCCAATAGTAATCATGCATCAACTCTAAATATGACTTCTAAATTAATTAACACTTATGCTTCTCTTATCACAATATGCCTAAAAAAATTTCAATTGGCACATGTAAGCCAAGCATATCTATAAGCAATATATAATCAAAAGAGGAAATGCATAAAGGGCCTTGAAGAAAAACAGAGCAAAGGAAGTAAATATGCAGAATTGAAGGAAGAACAAGAGCATGATGAACTAACCTCATGGAACAATTTTGCTGCATAAAGAGCAGTTAAAGGAGTTTGTTCTGCAGACTTCAGAACAATGGTATTACCACATGCAAGCGCAGGGCCAACCTTCCAAGCAAACATCAGAAGTGGAAAATTCCAAGGTATAATCTGCCCAGCAACACCAATTGGCTCATGCAAAACTTGTACATGATGTGAACTATCAGCAGGAACAACCAGACCGTGAATCTTGTCACACCAACCTGAAGCATTTCATTGCAAAACATTAACTTTGTTAACATTTAAGATATTAAACAAATAAGAACATGCATAACAGCATAATCTCTATCTTTAAATTATACCAGCATAATAACGAAACAAGCGAGAAAAAGTGGGCACTTCTGCCAGGGCAGATTGTTCATATGGTTTCCCATTATCCCAAGTCTCAAGTGCTGCAAGCTCCTCACTGTGTTTGTCAACCAGATCAGCAAACCGATTAAGTATGCGTGAGCGTTCCTGAAATGCAAATTGACCATTGTTTCAATACAATCATACAAACATTGATCTAATCTATATATATAATCAAAAAGAGTATTACATAACCAGTCATCTTTGGCCATGGCCCTTCATCAAACGCCTTGCGAGCAGAAGCAACAGCACGGTTTATGTCTTCAGTATCACCTTCAGAAACATGGGCAATCACTTCCCCAGTTCTAGGATCCAAGGTTGGAAAGGTCTTGCCTGAACACAATGGAAACTTTTCTAAATCACCAAATATGTAGTCTTTGAAAACATTAAGCAGCAATTTCAAGTGTTTCAATTTCACCTGATGCTGAATCCACAAACTGTCCATTGATTAAGAGCTTTGTGTATTTCACCTCAACTGGTGGTGTGATTGGTTCATCAAGTGCTGCAGCAGTGCCAAACCTTTGACTTCCTGATGCCAACACTGGTCCTCTACCTGAAAATCCAACATCAAGATACAATTTTTTTTTTTTTCTTTTTTAAATTCAGAATCACTAAAACTCAAACTAAACACTCCCAAGGAATCAAAAGCAAATAACTTTTGGACTTCAAAAAGAAAAAGAAATCTCCAAACATCAAGAACTCTGTTCTACAAAGGAAACAAAAAGACCAACATCTCAAGTAATCAAACAGTGAGAAAAACAGAGACAAAGTTGCTACAGGTAGCACCTCTAAGAAGACGGAAAGAACGGTTGAGGATGGAAGACATGGCACGTCGAGTTGACATTTGAAGCACCATGACTGTTCCTTATTCTCTCTGAAGTGCACTGATGGAAAGTACAGTTAATTATTGAGGAGATAGAGCTCGCTCTAGATGAAGAAGATTATCAAACTATATACATAACAAAGTGTGTTGTGTGGAGGTTGGCTTGGCCTTATCATGCTTTCCTCATTTCACAGCGAAACCAAGTAAATTTATTTATTTATTTCTTTTTAATAATAAAACTAATTTATAATTTTATTATTTCAAAATTAGCGTTAATTTATCAGTGATTTTAGTTCAAGTGCACAGGTTTGGATAATTTAAGTAAATAATTTTAAACTTAAATTTATATATGAAAAATCTAACTTTCTTCACTTAAAAAACAGACACGTTAAAAGTAAATAATAATAATAATAATAATAATAATAATAATAATAATGCTAGTTTAAAAATATATATATATCCTTTTCCTCACACCAAAATGGGAGATGACTATGAGAGAATATAATATAATATTTTGGTGAAAGTGGCTTTGCTTAAGTTATCTTGTGCCTGGTCAACATCTCAACATTTAAAAAGTAAAAATAAGCCTATCATTTAGATTATATATCACTCTTAGAATAAAGATGTATAAAAATAAAGATTATTTGGAAATAATAAATAAAAATGGGAGCAAATTATGTAGATTAAAAATATCTTTCTAGCTCCCTTTAAATAATCAATCTTATGAGGTTAGATCTGGCGAGTTGAATCATTCAACAGCCTTAACCTATTATTTTTTATAAGAAATATTTGGGTGGTGTTTTTAATAAAAGTGGATAAACCACTAATTTATTAAAAAGAAGGAAAGCAGGAGAATGCAGTAGAAAAGGTCACGAAAACAAGAAAAGTCTAAAAATAAAATAATATTTGAAATCCTCATGGGGATGAGAAAAAAGCAGATGAAGAAAATCGAGACAGGGAAGAAAGATAAAATGAGACAAGCTGGGACGGCGAAGTCAACCGTCTGGTTGGGTGGTGTTTACAATCCCAGATTGTATATCATCTTTTCAAAAGTAGATTTATTATTTTATTATTAATAAAAAAATAAAATTAATATCATTTTTTTTCCATTTTAAAATGGCAGTAGTAGTGGACAAATGAGTGAGCACATGATGGTGCCTGCGGCATGGATTCCCCACAAAAGGCCACGTACTTACTTACCTAGAAAGTAACACAACTTTGTATTTATCATCAATGTTTTAACAAAGAATATTTGCAATAATAATGTAACAGGAGGTAGAATTTTTCATTTGTGGTCACTGTATTATAGTTGATTTTTATTTTTATTATTGTATTTCAATTTTTTTTTATTATTAAATATTAATTTAGAGTAATGTTATATCCCGTGCAGAGGCTTCACAAAACAATTGACCGAATGACTTGACCCTCACTTTCTCTCTCCTATTCAGCTTTATTTAAAAAAAAATTCAAATAAATGATAAACTTATCCCTAATTTTAAAACATTAAAGAAAAACTTAACCCTAATTTTAAAACCCTAAAAACTAGGGCTCTTCTCCCATTCTCCTTTTCGGCGCTGACTTAACTCTAATTTTACTCGCCTCGTCTCCCACTCCCGATATCTCTCTGTTCCTTCGGCGATTTCTCTTCTGGTTAAGCAACAATCTCAATAGATTAATAGCAAATAAACTATCCCCAAGCTTGCTAGATTAAGGAGAGCAACCTAAACTGAACAAAAATTGCAATCACACAAGACATCAAATTTTTACATGAAAACCCTTAAATCAAAGGCGAAAAACCACGGGTCGATCTTGACCAAGCCAAGCTCCACTATGATCAAATTCAGGGTACAAGAGAGTCTAAAAAACGAGCACAAATCATAAAAATACAACTTGGCCAAAACAATAGCTAAAACAAGCTATGTTAGAAGCAAAAACAATATTCTGTAGCTTTTGTTTTGACCCTCATATCTCGAGCTAGGAGAAGCCAAATCAAAAAATGTTTGGTGTAAATCAAGCTCTGCAAGTCCTGAAGGTGCCCACAAAATTTCAGCTCAATCGGACTTCGTTTGACCCTCCAAACACCAGCTTGAAATTGCTGCCCTTGTTAAATCCGAACCTGAGAAAATCTGTCATTTTTCTCTTTGTGGCTGCTGTATCTCTCCAGATTTTTCACTCTCTTAACCATAATATGATGGAAAACACTTAATAAAGTGAACCTTAATGGGCTTGGACCATTTGGGCTTTTCTCCACATAGAAAGGGAGCCCAAAATCCAACATATCTCCCCCTCACGACTATGTGGAGATGACCGCCATCCCGGCGATCATACTGCAAACCTCAAACTTCCCTCTTGGCAAAGTCTTTGTCAACATGTCAGCACCATTGTCATCTGTATGAACTTTAGCCAACTCCAACAGGTTGGCATCTAATGCATCTCGTATCCAATGATACCTCACATCAATGTGTTTTGAGCGGGAATGAAAGGTTTAATTCTTAGCAAGATAAATTGCTCTTTGACTATCACAATATAAGACGTATCTCTCTTGTGTATAGCCAAGCTCAAGCAAGAACTTTTTAAGCCAAAGCAATTTCTTGCAGGCTTCTATGATGGCAATGAACTCTGCCTCAGTAGTGGACAATGCAACACACTTTTGTAATCTAGACTGCCAGGCCATAACTCCCCCTACAAACTTGATCAAATACTTTGAAGTGGACTTTCTAGATGTCTCCAGCCATATCAGAATCTATATAACCGACAAGCACAAGCTTCTCACCACCAAAACAAAGATCCAAGTCTGAAGTTCCCTTAAGTTACCTCATAATCTATTTCACTGCATTCCAATGCTCTCTACCTGGATTTGAGAGAAATTTGCTAACATTGCTAACAGCATAAGCAATATTAGGTCTAGTACACACCATGGCATACATTAAACTCCCAACAACAGATGCATAAGGAACACTTTCCATGTCAACCTTCTCGGTCTCAGTTGAAGGACTCTGACCAACACTCAGTTTGAAATGTGCAGCTAGAGGAGTGCTTACAGACTTAGAAGTTCCCATGTTGAACCTCTCCAACACTTTCTCAATATATTTCTTTTGAGACATCCAAAGCTTCTTTTCTTTTCTATCTCGCACAATACTAATACCCGATATCTTCTTTGCTAATCCCAAATCTTTCATATCAAATGAGTTGCTGAGTTGCTTCTTTAACCTGTCAATTTTAGAAAAATCTTTCCCAACAATAAGTATGTCATCAACATACAATAACAAGATAATAAAATCACAATCAGCAAACTTGCTCACAAAGACACAATGATCAAAAGTAGTCTTTTTATAGCCTTGCTCAATCATAACCGATTCAAACTTCTTATACCATTGTCGTGGAGCTTGTTTCAAGCCATATAAACTCTTTTTCAACAGACATACATGATTTTCCTTGCCATGCACTCTAAAACCCTCAGGTTGTTCCATATAAATTTTCTCCTCCAAATTACCATGGAGAAATGCAGTTTTGACATCCATTTGCTCAACTTATAAATCAAGAGTTGTAACCAAACCCAACACAGTTCTAATAGATACCATTTTCACAACAGGTGAGAAAATCTCATCAAAGTTAATCCCTTTTCTCTGACTGAAACCTTTCACCACTAATCTAGTTTTATATCTAGGAGATGCTGAATTTCCTTCATATTTCACCCTATAAATCCATCTATTCTTTAAGGCCCTCTTGCCCTTAGGTAACTTGACTATATCAAATGTATGATTGTTATCCAAGGATTTCATTTCATCTTCCATTGCATGAATCCATTTTTGTTTTTCTTCACTTTCTATGGCCTCTTTGTAACTCTCTGGTTCTCCCCCATCAGTCAAGGTCACATACTCATTAGATGGATATCTGTTGGACACATGTCTCTCTCTGTTAGACCTTCTAAGTGAAACTTGAGGTGGATCTTTAGGTTCATCTTCAAGTTCCTCAGGTTGTATCTCCACATCCATTCCTGGAACATCTAATTCATCTCCAACCCGCTGATCATCATTCTGAACATTGATATCAACTGTCTCTAGATTTGGTGTAACATGAACTGGCTTTACATTAATTAACTCATAAGTCTTCAAGGGATCTTTTTGCCCCCACCTTATTAATGTCATCAAGCATTTGGTTTTCCATGAATACCACATCATGGCTTCTAACCAGCTTCTTCTTCACTGGATCATACAGTCTATACCCAAACTCATCATTATAACCATAGCCCACAAAGATGCACTGTCTAGTCTTCTCATCAAGCTTAGACCTCTCATCTTTTGGAATATGAACAAATGCCTTGCAACCAAATGCTCTTAAGTGGTCATAAGAAACATCCTTTCCAAACCATACTTTATCTGGCACATCACCTTTCAATGCCACAACAGGACTAAGATTGATCACATGTGCTGCTGCACACAATGCCTCACCCCAAAACATTTGAGGTAACTTTGCTTCTGAAAGCATGCATCTAACTCTCTCCATCAATGTTCTGTTCATCCTCTCTGCCAGACCATTAAGCTGAGGAGTTTTGGGAGGTGTCTTCTCGTGTCTGATTCCATGTTGTCTGCAGTATGTGTAAAAAAATCCACAATACTCACCACCGTTATCACTCCTAATGCATTTGAGCTTCTTACCATACTATCTTTCAACCAAGGCATGGTACTCTCTGAATTTCTCAAGCACCTGATCTTTGGTCTTCAATACATAGACCCAAAGTTTCCTGGAATGATCATCAATAAATGTCCAGAAGTATAAGGCACCACCATAAGATTTTACCTTTAAAGGTCCACAAACATCTGAATGTACTAACTCAAGCAACTCTGACTTCCTCGAAGAGGGATGCTTCTTAAAGGATACCTTGTTTTTGCATGCCATATAGTGAGAACATCTCTCTAGCTTTGCATTCTTCAATCCTGGAAGCACATTCTTTTTAGCCAAGCAATACAGTCCTTTTTCACTAATATGGCCAAGTCTCCTATGCCACAAGTAAGATGCTTCCATATCCACTGCATTCACATCATCACTAGGAACAACACCCTTCAACCAATACAGCTTAGAATCTTTATTTCCACAGGCTACAACCATGTTTCTTTTTGGTCAGTTTCCATTTTCCACCACCAAAGCAGTTGTCATATTCGTCATCATCAAGTCTACCAACTGAAACAAGATTCAAGCGAACATCAGGAGCATACCTTACATCTTTTAGAAGCAGCTTCATACCCATAGTAGTCTGTAGACACACATCTCCAATGCCAGCCACTTTTGCAATGCCACTGTTACCCATCTTCAGTGAGCCAAAATCTCCAGATTTGAAAGCTGTGAAGAATTCCTTCCTTGGCATCACATGCAAAGTAGCACCACTATCTACAACCTAATTGAACTCATCAGATACAATGTTGATTATATCAGTTTCAGTAGCGAAGACCAAATCATCAGAAGTAGCAGCAAATATAGAATCACCATCTTGATCCTTCTTCTCCTGCTTGCCCTTGTTTTCTCGCTTCCATTTGAAACAATTCCTTTTTATGTGCCCCATTTTGTGATAATAATGACATTCAACATCCTTGTATCTGGACATGGACTTGCTTCTGCTTTTATCTCTACTTTTCTGATTTCTATGAGAATTTCTCCCCCGATCTTCATGAAGCAGAACCTCTGGTTGAGAAGAAGAACCCTGAGCCTTCTTTCTCATCTCCTCAGTAAGAGTACTACTCTTAACTGACTCTAGAGACACCACACCACTTGGAGCAGAATTTATTATTGAGACCCGAAATGTCTCCCATGTATCTGGTAGTGTGTTCAACAGCCAAAGTCCAAGAATTTCATCCTCAAATTTAATACTCATCCCCGACAACTGATCAAGAAGCCCCTAAAAAACATTCAAGTGATCTGATATGGAAGTTCCCTCTTTATATCTCAAATTCATCATGGAATTCAACAAATACAGCTTGTTGTTTCCTGACTTTGAAGCATACAAAGACTCAATCTTCTCCCACAATGTTTTGGCTTCAATCTCATTAGCAATATGATTGTAAACATTATCATCAACATATTGCCGAATAAACCCACAAACTTGTTGATGTGCAAATGCCCATTCTTCATCAGATTTTGAATTTGGCTTCTTCGCAGCAAACACAGGTAAGTGCATATTTTTGACAAACAACAAATCTTTCATTTCCCCTTTCCAAAGATGATAATTACTTCCATTCAAACTAATCATCCTGTTTGTATTTGCCTCCATCATTCAAGCAAGAAAACCACTCTGATCACAAAGATTGAGAACCTCTCTCTGGTACCACTCTAATGGGAATTAAGCAACAATCTCAATAGATTAACAGCAAATAAACAATCCCCAAGCTTGCTAGATTAAGGAGAGCAATCTAAACAGAACAAAAATTGCAATCACACAAGACACCAAATTTTTACATTGAAAACCCTTAAATCAAGGGCGAAAAACCATGGGTCAATCTTGACCAAACCAAGCTCCACTATGATCAAATTCAAGATAGAAGAGAGTCTCAAGAATGAGCACAAATCAGAAAAATACAACTTGACCAAAACAATAGCTAAAACAAGTTATATTGGAAGCAAAAAACAATATTCTGCAGCTTATGCTCTGACCATCATATCTTGAGCTAGGAGAAGCCAAATCACAAACCATTTGGTGGAAATCAAGCTCTGCAAGTCCCGAACTTGCCCACAAAATTTTAGCTCAATCGGACTTCGTTTGACCCTCCAAACACCAGCTTGAAGTTGCTGCCTCTTTTAAATCCGAACCTGAGAAAATCTGCAGTTTTTCTCTTTGCAGCTGCTGTATCTCCAGATTTTTCACTCTCTTAACCCTTATATGATGCAAAACACTTAATATAGTGAACCCTAATGGGCTTGGACCATTTGGGTTTTTCTTCACATAAGAAAGGAGCCCAAAACCCAACATATATATATATATATATATATATATATATATATATATATAATATAAATAATCTTTTAGCCTATTGGTATTGATATTGAGTTTTTTTATATAGGCTGTTAATTTCAGGAAGAATTCAGTATCAAACTCCAAAACCCATGCAAGAGGAAGGTGCATGTGTTTATTGAGCTTGTTTCATACTGGACAAATAAATAAATATATAAATTCATAATTTTAAATTAAAACTAATGATAAATTTATAATAATTATATATGTTTCCTTTTCTACCAGAATACTTGTAAAAAGAATTATACTCATTTTAAAGCTCACCCATGTCTTCCGATATAAGGGAGAGAGCATAGACCAGGTAGGAAAAACGTCAACCACGTTTCACCTATTTGAAGGCGGCATGGATAATGTTTTCTAATTAATTGTTAAAATTATGTAGATGTAGCCAATGTTACTTATAATTAATTGTGTCAAAATTAGCTCCATAACTAACACTAGTTTCCAAATTGAATTTCAACATTCAGAGAGAAATCAAAATGAAACAAAGAAACAATAAGCGAATCAGCATCTGTCAAACTTTTCAATAATCCCAGATGCACCAAAAACACAAATCAGCAGTTAAATTTTACTGCCCTCAAATAAACATAATTCATACAAACAAGCAAGAAACTGTACACAATATCGTGGTCATGTTCATTTTCAAGTCTCTACATAATCTTCTGCGAATTTCCAAACACAATAAGATATCATTAACAAGTTACCAACATTGATATGGCGTTCAACCAATTTAATTACGTATACAAGAATATTACAGTTCTTCAGACTGAAATTGAGCAAGCGTTGCTACAATGGTAGTTCTTCTGGTGTGTCGAGATGGTATTTCGGGTTCATAGAAAGGATGCATAAGCCATGCGGGAGGAAAAAATAAATAGTGAGAAATATAAGAACACCAAGATCAGCCTCTTCACCGATTGCTGGCTGTGGAGGATTCCTCCAGTATATCTGACTAGTGCACCATAGGCAGTACAGGCTTCCGATAGCCAAAATAAGTCTCATTGATTGACTTGATTTTGTGACAACAGAACTGTTATGCTTGACCCTGCGTATCAGAAGATTCAAAACAGTAAGTAGAAGCCATGGGCATGGACTTGAATGATGATGTGATCAAATAAATTCAGCTATAAAGAGATAAAACCATGTGTTTCAGCTGCTGCTAATTTTCTGTGTAAAAAGGTGCAATGGTGGTCTTTGTAAAGTTGATGTCAAACTATAAATATTGGCTAGAGCATAAAGGCTTAATTTATAACTTGTGAAAGATCAGAAAGACAAAATAACCATCCGACAATGGTATGAAATGATACAATCAGACAGGAAGCCATAATTAGATGTCTCAGACCTCATTAATCACTTCCCTAGGCCAAGAGAACATATGAAAATCACATTTAAGATGAGTATTTCTACTTCTCATGAAAAGAAATTTGAGGTGAGTTTGTTTCTGAGTATGTCACCAGTCAGCCATACCAAGTATTAGGTCATATATATATTTTTTTTTACCACAGCGACAAATGTTGTCTTGGGATAAATAAGTATGAAAGTGCATCAGTTAAGATTGCTTAACGACCTCCTGAGATGCACCATAAGTGACTTGAAAACCCTTACCATGTAACCCTAAAGAAGAAAGATACACCAGCTCCTACAGTGAACCCATCCGGATCCAATAAATAGTACTTGAGGAATAGTGCATAAACAATACTACTACAATCCTACTACAATATTCCAACACAAGATTTGACCCTGCGCCTTACCCATGCACTGATTTGTAACAACCACTAGTTAAATAACAACCACTAATTAAATAACAACCACTGGACTAACCAATGGTTGTTATAATGAAAATTGGTTTCCAGCAAAGGATATTTATGATATTTCTTTTATTCCTAAAAGGGGTTAGCACATAATCATCACACAGCTGGTTTACCTCATTAAGAATTCTATAATATCTCAATAAATTCCACCTAAGTTTGACAAAACCAGCATTGAACTGCCGAAAGCAGTTGAACACCATCAACTTACATTTTAGACATAAAAAACTAATACATGCTACAAATAAAATCAAGCTCATAATACTGATTTTGGAACAAAATTCAATAATTCACTAGATAATTGCAAATGGATAGTATCTGAGAAAAACTTACAAAGAATGATAAGTAAAATGTTCATTTTACTCTTCATTTGGATTATGTCCCAACCTAAATGTGAGGAACTATATCACAATAAAAGTAGAAATTCAATCCAAAGGTCAAGTTGTATATCAGTGAAGATAATGAAACAAAAGGCCAAATTATTAATTTTTCTCACCATCCTATACAATTATATGCATTACTTTCCTAAATATCAATCAACCAACTTTTAAGTTTTGAAAACCCATAATAAAATAGAAGCTGATCCATCATTATGCACTACAAAATCCAGCAAATTTATGATTTCCAGAGTGGGTACCGCTCCTTGGGTATCTTTAAATATTTAAAGATTCGGCCCAAGAAGGAAGGGACGCATTGAGCTAAGATAAAGCAAACAAAGGGAAATAAAGGAAAACGTTAAAAGAAAAGGTCAAGATGAGATGTGATTGTCTGAAAATTACAAAGAAACTTACCCTCTAACAATTTACCCAAACAGCATAATAGTATCTGGAGTATAAATAAAATTACCTAAATCTGGTTTCTTAAATGTTGAGATTTTGATTTTTATGGAGCCCTTGTAAACTGCCATAAATTAAGAACTAAGGTTGCATCGTTAAACATATCTTCTTCTTTGAAAAACTCACTGGTTCAATTGCGAGAAGGGTCAATCAATTGGAAAGTCAAATGCAAAATGTAGTGGAGATTGAATTGGGATAAGAGCAACTAATGTAGCTAGTGCTGAGCAAAGGCAAAGATTAAGTCATCCTAATGTGCTTAACATATTCCAATCTTTAGTTTATGCAAACCAAAATCATCTAAACTGTAATGTGAAATTTGACTACTTGTATATCCCTCTTATAATGAATAATCAAATTTAGGAATTATTACTGAATAACAAGATTTAGGAGTCAAGACCATTGATCTTCAAACATTAGGGCATTGGTAACTACCACAAGATTTAAGATTCCTGAGTAGCACAGGAAGTTCATTTAAAAAAAAAAGTAGCTTTTTACACTAATGGAAAGGAAAGAACCAGCATACAGATCCACAGTCTGATGTTTGATGTTGGCCAAAAATATGCTAATCAGCAACTATATTTAATAACTACTGCAGAGAAAATACATCCAACGCATCAATTAATAAGCTTTCATGGGGCAACTGAATGTTAATAGTATCATCACCTGTTAATGTAAACAAAGCCTATAAATAAGCAAGTGCATAAGAATCCCACAACAAGAACAGCATCTTGATTAATAGGAGCTGCACCTTCCCACCAGCCTGTGCTCAAAATCCAAGAATATGTAGAAGAATGGCCATTTTCCTGTTAAATGGCAACAAAAGCAAACCAATACATAAAACATTCAGCACTCTATATATTACTTCAAGCTATTTCCAAAATTTTCAGATAAGGTTCCTAATAAAATCTCAAATCTTTCTCATATTTCATCAAAAAGAACATGAAATTTCAACTAATAACTTCAATCAACAGAGGCGCGCAGAAGCGTCACCTCAAACAAATGATCCAAGAAAAAGTGGGACAGCGAGCCCGCGCAGACCAACAAGAAGCACTGCCATCTGCTAAGCGGAACCTGCTTCTCATCAGCCAATATATATCTTTGAAACCAACTCCAAACACCGCAAGTTAAGAAAAAAAACAAAGATTAACAGAAATTCAAGCTCACCCCAGAAAGAGAATCGAGAAACCCACCACGGAAAAGTATACCAGAAAGCCAAGAGTAGAAGAGGGCGAGAGGCAGGCCAAGGAGGAAAGGGTAGTAGAAGGGATGATGGATGAAGTCCATAGCAAGAGAACCGAAGCCTTGGCCGAGGCCTATGGCGGAGGAAGTGAGCCATTCGGAGAAGGAGCCGAGATCGGGGCCAAGGAAGGCGTTGGTAGCGTAGAAGAGGCAGTGGTGCGGGCTAAACGAGCCACGTGTGACGTGCATCAGCGCAATGCCCGTGCCCAGCGCGTACATCGTGTGCGGACCCGGGCCCGGCATCGCCGAATGCCGAATGCCGAATGCCGAATGCCGAATGGATCTCACTCCGCTGACCGCTACCGCGCCGCAGCAGAATAACACTCAAATACTTGATATATTAAAAAAAAGGTGAATATATACACATATATCATTATGTTTTCTAACTTATGGCTTGAATCTTTTCCGTATAAATGTGGATAAATGTTTCTTTATTAATTAAAATTATAAAACCATAAAAATAACAAAAATTAGTCTTTATTTTTATGAATTTGTCTTTTTTTTTTTTTTGAAAAAGTGGATAAACCACTTCAATTAAAATAAAATGGACAGATACAGCGGACCTCTAAAAAAGCTGAAGGCACTAAAAAGAGCATCAAAGCACTAGAATTGATAACATGCTCAAGAAGAAAAAAAACAACAACTTGAAGCAAAAAGGAGGGACAATAAAAGGCCTCCTCCAAAGCCGGTGACTGAAGAGATTAGCCCGTATCCAGAGAAGTGCCTCCTCGGCATACGAACTCCCTTCGTATCATTGAAAGTTGGGCCAAGAAAATCCAACTATAACAGGTGGTCAGCAAGG
Organism: Dioscorea cayenensis subsp. rotundata; assembly: GCF_009730915.1. Classification (NCBI taxonomy): domain Eukaryota; kingdom Viridiplantae; phylum Streptophyta; class Magnoliopsida; order Dioscoreales; family Dioscoreaceae; genus Dioscorea; species Dioscorea cayenensis. The sequence goes on from NC_052478.1 coordinate 6,037,426, forward strand.
AATCAACCAATTTCACTTTAAAACCTTCAACTAAAACAAACCCCAAAATCACCCCAGTTAAAATAGAATGCGAAGGCCCGCAATCCGGCCCGAAAATTGAGAACCACAAGGGTATCACAACTGGTTCCCGATCAGTCCCACCAAAACCATTGCAGCCCAACTTTTGGCTCAATATAAGAACCATAATACCACCCAACAATGAGTTACTCATGCACCTAGCAAACAACACACTTTTTTGGCCCCACTTAAAACCCAGCCCACCAATCAACAGCCCAGAAGTACAAAAGGAGGAACAAATCCCTAACGTACATGCCAACCAAACGCCCGACTTGTGCATGGCCGCCACGTGTCCGTCAACAACATCAAAACTCATAGCCAGGGACTCGTCAACCTCTTTCGTATCCAAGTCTTCATCAGCGTCGAGGGAAACGCTCTGCATCATCGGATGGCGAGCAAACTCCGAATCGACACATCGTGGTCTCGAGCCACGCATTGACGGGACAATGCAACGCATATGATGATCATGCTCGGGAGACCGGTCCCCCGCCGGTCCAAGAGCACAATGTTGAACAATAGAGGGACTAGCGGTTCGTCGAACTGGAGCCGTAAGACATGACAGAGCTTTTACTTCACCACCGTGGGAGCATGGCTCGACCACCGACGGTGAAGTCGCCCCTTCATTTTTCACAACCCCAACAACCTTTCCTTGGATCCCAGCGCACGTCGCCGGACGATCAGCAAATGCAACCATCCTCCGACGGGAGTTTCACTCCACCGTCGGTCGTCGATCGTCAACGCGAGAGTTTAACTCCACCGCGTGTGTCCTCTCTTCAAAGTGAGAATTGGACGTCAGCCTTCTCTCCTCATAACGGATCGAGATCGCCATCTTAAGACCTGCTGACGAGACCCCACACTCCAAGGCAAACACCCAGGCAATCTCCTCAACACCTTGCTGATCGCCACATTTCCCTGCAAAAGAGACATGCGAGCCCACCAGATGGCCCAACCACTGCTCGCCATGATGCCCACTCGATCCATGCAAAATGCTATCTTCATCACGTACTAACCAACCATGCTCCACAAACCGAGCCTCCTCTTGACCCCCCATCACTTCCCAAGCTCAGAAGACACCATCATTCCCACACACGGCCGCCCACGGGCTTTGCTGCGAGACACCATTGCCAGCGTGGGAGCCAAGCTCTACCACAGCAGGATAATCTTCCGTTAGACCAACTTGCCTACCAGTATGGGAGCAAGGCTCAACCAAAGCCGGGCAAGCATCCTTCTTAGCCACATCACCAACAAACCGAGCACTTCCAAGACTTCCACGGAGGCGACGCTCGGCCATTGTCGGTCGTTCATCCAATGGGGTACGTTGGTCACCATGGGAGCAAGGCTCTACAACCGCCAGCGACTCACCGGAATAGATTCCCAATCCAACCTCAGCGGTATCTCACTCAACAACCCCTCTTTGTCCCCAAGCATATGGTCCAAGAACTTTGAAAACACACCAACGTCTTCCTCCTCGTCATCAAAGGACCAAAAGTCTTTCTCATCCTCCTCACAAAGAGGAGGGGAGTAACAGACTGGCACATAGACCGGCCGGCCATTGGGGTCGAAGGTGAGGCGAACATCTTCGTCCATAGTGGCCAGAGTTTTAGCTCAGCAAGTTAATGATGAGAAATGGAAATGAATCCCATGAGAGAAAAAAATAATATTTGAATTTGTCTTTTAGGTCCTTTAAAATAATTTGAGCATTTTTTTTCACCTCATATATAATATATTTTTTATTTAAATCTATTAAATTCCTCAGGAGTTAATTTTATTTTTTTTTACAAAAATGACAAATGCTATACATAAAAAAAAACATATGTATAGATCAAGAATTCATTATCTAGGCCTATGCTCTCACCTAAAAATATGGGATTCTCATATCGGTTTTTCGCAATAGAACCAATATTGCCAGGTTGTAGGGTTTATGATAAGAAAAATTAAAAATTATTATTTTTTATAAAATAAAAATATTATTTGAAAAATAAAATAAATTATAAAAACAAAAAACAAAATACTCAGATATGCAAGGAGAAACAATGGAAAACGAAAAGATAAAAAAAAGAAAAAGAAATCATACATACTTAATATATTCCATTAATAAAATAAGAAAAAGCTAATAAAGGAAAATGTGCATGTAAGAACAAACAAAATGCAATATTTACTAAGCTCAACATCAAGAATGTGACAATAATCCATAGGTACACATGAAACGATAATCAGATGCAATGAATTCTTCATTACTAGCTAATCTCAATTCTAACAGCATCAAACAAGTAAACCTTTCTTACTCAACTATCTCCTCATTGCATTTTAGTAAATTATCACAGAGAAAAGCATGCCTGCAAGTTAATACAATTAATAAATGGAGAAAACCATAAAAGTAACCATGGTTGATTGAATAGAAAAGATAATCATAAAAGTAATTTAAAAAAATTATTGAGAAAACCTGATGCAAAAGCATCTATTATTGAAGCCATTCAAATTGCGAGCAAGTAACCTATCGTTTAATATATTTAGTTTCTTTTCATGAGATTCTTTAGTTTTCTTATAGTACCATATCGCTAATCTTTTAAGTTAAAGGATTTGTTAGACCTACATATTTGGACCCTTATATTATGTGGGGCACCTTTTGGATGCTATATATATTAAAGCTTTGTGTTTTGTTTATTCATAAATTCATTTATAGCGCCTTTTATGAATTGTTGAGCGTCATCGACCCAAACCTCATTCCTAGAAACCCTGTGCCATGTGCCTCTAGGTTACTTTAAGCCTCTATCTTTTCCAAAACATAGAGTTCAATAGCTTGGTGCTTCCTTGAACTCCATTCTTTTGTTTTCCCTTTGTGCATCCACAACAATATAGAAACCATTTTGATTATAGCATATAATAACATGGATCAAGAATTGATGTGTATTCGAATCATAGGGGTAGGGAATACTTGATATGCTTATATTGGTGGATGTAAAATATATCTTTTCTAATTATTTCCCTAGTGTATGAGAGTGTATGAGACAAATATATATATATATATATATATATATATATATATATATATATATATATATATATATATATATATATATATATATAGGTAGTATTCTATGTTTATAATTCTACGGAAGGGAAATGAGTTACACTTACCTAGTATCGATATGGTTTTGTTATATAAACTATAATTTGGAAATATATGTATATATATATATATATATAATATATCTCTAATTGAGACAAATTTAGTGTTAGTTCCTTCGGTGTGGTTTGTGAATTTAAAGAACACTCAAATACTCATAAAATTCTCACACAAACCAAAATAAAAAAAAGAGACACACGAAATTAGTAATTAACCCAGTTCTGCGTCAACTTGCCTACGTTTGGAGGGCCAAACTCGGAGATCAATAATCCACTAAAATAGGTGAAAAATACATAAGTACAAGCACTTTTCGTTCAACCTCTCAAAGACAGATAAGAAACTTCTCCCGATTCTCTAATGCCACACAACCTCTATCTTGGATCATCATCATAATCTTCTAGCAAAGTTGCTTATATGGACGCCTCAACGTCCCAAATATAGCCCATAACTCTTTTAGAATCTCTATGGCTACTAACTTTAGAACCTTCCAAAATTAGCTGTTACAACTCCTGTTATAACTGAACTTGCAACATGGCCTTGACTGCTAACTTGGCTGAGTTTTAGTTCTGTTTTGAAGCTATCTCAAGACACATCAACCTCCCGGTAATGCTTAGTCCGAGTCAGTGTAGCCAGATCTCCCGATCCCAACTACTATTAACTAGCATACCTCCCTAGCTCCTCACCACATAATCCCCTCCCAAGGGGGCACGACTTTGTGCGTCTTCACACAACTTGCCAAAACTTGATCTTTAATCAATCATGCCAGTCATACCAACAATAAATATCTCTTCAATTTGACATGTCTTCAATTACTATAACTCTTCAATCATTGATAGGTATTTATTCATTTAACACCCATCCATATTTAGTCTTCAATCAAATTTCCTAAATATAGTCTTGATAAGATATTGTCAAAAATAACTCCACCAAGATCTTTCAAGATATTTGCCTCCAAGCCAAGAGCATTTGCCAAGTCACCATACTATCCACGTCACCATGGATGCACATCACCTTGACTAGGTGTCAAATCATGTCAATTAAAATGTATTTTGCACCAACATTTAGAAACACAAGATTTAACCGGTAAACAGAAAGGTAGACTAGTTGACTGAGTGCAAAACAAATATGTTAGGTCGTTTGGTATTGTTGCTAATTCTCATTTTTTATTTTTTATTTCATGTTTTAGAAACAAAACTAATAAAAATATGTTAGACATCTTGTTTTTGTTTTCAAAAATTTAAACAACAATCATCATGTTTGCACAATATATGTATATATATAGCTTTTTGAAAGAGTTTTCAAAACCCCTTCTTCCTCCATGAAACCCCTCCTCTCCTATTCCTCTCTCTCTCTCTCTCTCTCTCTCTCTCTCTCTCTCTTGTTTTGGGTTTTGATTTTTATTTTTTAAAAATATCATTTTTTTTAAAAAAAAATTAATACCTATATTAAAAAATTAATATTTTGAAAAAACCAGTTATAAAAATTTATTATTTGGCGTGTTGATAGTATTTATAAAAATTATTGTTTTGACCTTGATTTTTATATTCTAGGATATTTAGTAAATTTCCCAACAAAAAGTTTATGACTACATCTCTATAGCCCCTCCTTTGTGTTTTTAATTTGAATATGTTTTCTTAAGGCAAACATCCAAAATTTGTTTTTTGATTTTTTGAGTCAACAAATCTTACATCTTCCTTTTGGTTCCACCACAGACACAAAGCTACAACAAATGCCTCGTGCTAGAGATGAAACCGCAACTAAATTATTGGAAGATTATCAACATGTATAAATTTTTTAGTTTCAAATAGTGCAATTTTTATAAATATTTTTTACCTATACAATACTAGTCTTATGTTATTAATTTTATTTAATAGTAAAATTAAGTAAATTAATATGAAAAATAAAATTTTATAAAAGAATATAAAAAATATGAATTTGAAAAAATGATAAAAAAAAGGTAGAATTTCCTAATCGGTCCCTCTACTATTTTAAACCTGCCCATTTAGTCCCTGTACTAAAACTTGCACCAATTGAGTCCTTTTACTTTTTAAAATCATAAATTTCAATCCACACACAAACATCCGTTCTCTTTGCCGTTTGTGTGTGCTGACGTGGGTTTTTTTTAATGAATATTAATAAAAAACTAATAATCATAAGTAAAAACACATGCAATGCAACCTTTAAATCCTTAATTACATGTTGTATTAGAGAAGATTGAAACTTGTTCTTTCCAATGTGAATGATCTACCAAATTTATAGCCATTAATGGTTCTTCATTAATTCATAGAGAAGATTGACTAAAACCTAATAAGCATAAGAAAACCAGGTAAAGTTCTTTTTCTCATTAGAATAAATAAGCAAGCATTAATGGAGGAATAGATAAACATTACTCCTATTTGATAGGATTTAATTAAGAAGAGAAAGAAAAGGAAGAAGAAGAGAACAAGTTAGTTATCATTGAATTAAGAGATGAGTATAAAATGGAGAAATTAAGAGAAAGAAGAAGAAGAAGAAAACAGAGAAGAAATTAATAAAGAAAAGGGAAAAGGTTGGATTTCTCTCACAGAATGGGGAGGAAGGGAGGAAATGTGGCGTCTTTGAGTTGCTTTAGGGCTTAGATGAAGGAGTGGGAATGAGAGAAGGAGGCATTGTGGCGGATGAAGGTAATGATACAACGGATAGCATGGCGAGGGAGAGAAGGATGAAGAGTAGGAGAGTGCGGATGTTGCGGATGGGCGGCAACCATGGTTAAAGGAGATTAGAGAAGAGTGGTCATCATTGTCAAAGATGACGCCGGAGCCCAAAACGACATAGTAGATAGAGGTGGAGGGGAATGAGGATGGACGAGGGTTGAGATTCGTCGGTGGTGACTATTGATCGAGGCGTGATGATGACAAGTTGGAGATGACCAAATTGGAAAGAGAGTTGTTAGGGGTGTAATGCGAAATTACCAGAATTGGTTTGGAAGGTGGATGCGTAGTTGAGGATAGTTTGGTCTCTTTCTTTTCTCCATTAAAGAAAGGTATAATACTCGAATTGGTCCCTCTATTTTTCTCTTTCTTTTTTTTTCTCTCTACTCAGAAATGCTCCCGACTAGTCCCTCTACTTTTGAAAATGTGCCCATTTAAGGAGAAATGCTCCCAACTAGTCCCTTTACTTTTGAAAATAGAACTAAGTGGTAGGACTAGGTAGGCCCATTTTCAAAAGTAGAGAGACTAGTTAGGAACATTTCTCTCTAAGTGGGCACATTTTCAAAAGTAGAGGGACTAGTCAGGAGCATTTCTGAGTAGAGCGACCAAAAGGGAAGAGAGAGAAAAGTAGAGGGACCAATTCGGGTATTATATCTTAAAAAAAAGCCATATTAGCGCACATAGACAGCAAAGAAAACAGAAGTTTGTGTATGGACTGAGATTTTCCTATATTAAAAAGTAGAGGGATTTAATTGTAGAGGGACCTATTAGAGAATTTCACCTAAAAAAATGTTATAATAATTTTGTGCTAACCAAATGTGTTTTGTGCTTTTAGCTTTATAAAATATAATATATCCAAACATGCTATTGTTTTAAAGATACAAAAAAAAACTGATCTGGGGCGACGTTCGTGGTTCCAGTGGTGGAGATAGCTCTCGACAAGCACCTGGGATGCTGGACACTGGTAGGAAAGCTCTTCGCCGGCAGGATCTCTCCTACGTGCAAGTAGTGACTTCCTCCACGTCCGGAGATCGTAAAGCGAAGATGACTCCGTCTTTGACTAGCGGCACGACGGCTTCTAGAGGGAAAGAACCAGGGGAGAAAGAGTGGGTCCTGGTGCAGCATAGGAAGAGGAAGAGCATCAGCCCTCGTATGGAGAGTGGCAAGGGCACTGCTCTGGCAAGCAACAAATGACCTAGGTCGCCGGAGAATAATTCTGGAAAGTGTAACAGATGCTTTAGGACCTCACACACTACGACGCAGTGTCGCCACCAGGTGGTTTGCCGACGCTGCGAGTGTGCAAGTCATGTGGAGGTAAACTATCCCTTGGCGGTTAGAGGAAGTCCTCGTCGTAAGAAGATTTGAGTGAGACCACGGCCAAGATTGGAGGATGAGAAGGAGTTGAGGTTGAAGACACTAAGCTCCAACTCCTACTCCACCGGTCGATCCATCACTGCACAGATGAAGCTGTCTATCCCGATTCCGCCGGAGGCTTCGGATATTCGTGATGACCTGGAGACAATGAGAGTCCTATCTCTAAGAAAGGGACAGATCAGTGAAGGGGTCCTTATTGATGCCATTCTGGCTATTTTGAATTTCCCGCTTTCGGGACCGATTACCCCAATGAACGATGATGTTTATCTGATTCTGATGGCCTCTAAGGAGGAGGTGAAGAAAGCTTGGTCTCTTGGTACTTTTGAGCTTTCGTCTAAGCAGGGACTTTGCTCTATGTTTATTACTCCTTGGACGGCAGATCTGGGAGCACTTGGGAAAGCGTCGAGGGTTGGTCAATGGGGGCAATTGTGGAATGTGCCACTACACGGCTGGTGTGGGAGCGTTATCACTGAGATCCTTAAGCCAGTGGGAGGTCTCGCTGCTGTGTCAAAGATGTCCCGGCCTAACAAGAGCTTCGGGATGCGACGCTACTAGGTCCTTATCACTGGGGACAGGGGCGAGTTTCCTATTTATCGCAGGGACCTGGAGAGATATGTTTTACCGAGGACTCCTGTCGTTCCGCACGGTCTCACAGGTGATGGGGCGGTGGACAAGGGCAAAGGCCCGATGATTTAGCCCCCGGTTGCGGATAGAGATGGAAAACTGGAGGCGTTGTGGCTTCTCGGAAGACTGCAGACTTTTCCTCGTTGGAGACACGACATAATGAAAGTCACACTAGTGTGGATGACATTGTTCCTAGAGCGGAGGGTTCTAGCTCTCTCTCTCTAGACCATTACACGCGGTGGAGTGCAACTCCCGCTGTGGTGATGGTCTTCAGAGACTGGTGACGGGGATGCGTCCACGTCACGCTGGTGAAGACATACGGAAAACCTGGAGGCTTCTTCGGACCGATGGTCACAAGAGTGATCGCAGTCGGACTGATGGTTTTTTGGAAAAAATGCGAAGTGAACGATGTCCGTGGGTTGGACGTGCATGAAAATCCGGTAACCATGCTTGTCGATCCATCGCGTGCATCTTCACTACCACTTGTCGATCATCAAGCCGCTCACCATAAGGTTGTTGTCGATCCGCCATTGGCCCACGCGTCTGAGGCCATGGTACCTCGTACTAGTGACGCCGAGGCACATGAGATAGGAGAGGGTGCTAATAGAATGGCTGCACTTGTCTTGGATGTGGTGGAGACGGCCCAGGATGGAATTCTCGGCCCATTTCAGGAGAGGATCTCAACTTCTGTGGGCCTTCCCTCCTATGCTAGGCTAGAATTGGATGTGGATAGCATTAAAGCTAGCCGACTGAATGTTGGTCAAATCGAGCCCACTTTGGTCAGTAGTGGGCCCCTGGTACGGCCTGTTTACGATGTGGCCTCCGTGTTGTTGGGTGAGCAGCCTTTGCATGTGGCTGGAGAGCAAATGGGTGGCGGCCTTTTGACAAAGGAAGTGGCTGTAGAAGTTCTTGGTGCGGAGAGTGGTAACGCAACCCGACCTGGGGACCCTGCTGAGGATCTTTTCTTAGGGGTACTAGGGGATGAATTGGGCATAGCTTCGAAGCTCCTTTCTGTTGCTCCCCCCAATGGCTATTTTTGGCAGTTCATTGCTGGATTGTGGTCTCTGGTCCCGTCTGTGGGATCAGCTATCCCTCCACCCACCACTTCGGCGGCCCCTGACACGATGGTACCCGCCCCCAGGTGGTGTCCTCGTGGGACATGGATGGTGGCCTTCCCAGAGAACATTCACTTGGAGACTCTGTTACAGAGGAGGGTCTCCCTGAGGTCGACTATGACTCAGAAGTATCGGAATCCGAATTTGAGAAGACTATCAGATCTCTTTTGCCTGGTCTCCGGTCAGAGCCTGTTAGAGATCACATCCCCAACCACCGGGAGCCAGAAGAAGTGAACGAAAGAAAAAACCGTCCTCCAGGTGGACGGAGGATGCGGGTTTTGTTCTAGAACCTCCTCGGTCGGTGAAGAAGAAATGTACTCGCGACGAGCTTCGCGAAGCCCCTCCTTCCCAGCAGGCGAGTTTTGGTGAGCATACTTCTACTCTCCGTCGCAGCTTGGTGATCTCTGGGCAGCATGAGGATTCCACTGGTGGAGCTGCTCCAGGTGGAGGGGACTCAGTTTAGGGGTTGGGGTAGTGCTCACCTGTGTGGGTTCTGGCCACTCTGGTGTGGGTCTGGCATGTTTTGTACCCACTTCTAGCGGGCTTTTGTGTTCTGTTAGTTGTATCTGACCGACTGGTCTGACTTTTGTTATTTCTTTTTTCTTTTTAATGCATGTGGACCTTAAAAAAAAATGCTATTGTTTTTAAAAGAATTGACAACAAAATAAAATCAAATTAACAACAAAATAAAATTGAAATAAAAATAAATAATAAACAAATAAAAATGATACCAAACCACACCTTTTTTAGCATCGACAGAACATAATAATATTAAGGGGAACTTGAATGGCATGTTTGGATATCACACCATTAATAATGAAGGGGACCTTGGGACCTTGAATAGGCCGGGCCGCCAAGACTGACAGAATCATCAAATGCCCATGAGCGAGCCGGGCCGTCCTAACCTTGTCTGAGAACCCAACAATGGCCTTATTTTGCGTAGTCTTGAGTACCACGTCTGAGAAAAATCCTGCTAGAATATATTGAATCATTTATAACATATATTATTAAATAAAGGTATAATATTTTAGTTGGTCCCTCTATTTTTCTCTCTTTTTTTTTTGGTCCCTCTACTTAGAAATGCTCCTGACTAGTCCCTTTACTTTTGAAAAATATGCCCACTTAGCTAAAAATTGCTCCCAACCAGTCCCTCTACTTTTAGAAATGTGCTCACTTAGTCCCTCTAAATGGCATATTTTTAAAAGTAAAAGGACTGGTTGTGAATATTTTTAACTAAGTGAGCACATTTTTAAAAGTAGAGAGATTAGTTGAGAACATTTCTGAGTAGATAGACCAAAAAACAAGAGAGAGAAAAGTACCTGAATTATTTTGGTGATTATAACTTAAATAAACATTATATTGAAAATTAAAATATATTTGAATTAATATTGGTGGAAATCCATACCTCGCAAATAAAGTTCAATATCCACCTCATTCCTCCACTCACTGTTGGAAGGAAAACCAATGTTTGAGATGACAACTCATTCCTCCACTTGATCAATTCATTTTGGAAATAAATGGTGGGTCCACCAATAATTCGCAATAAAATATGATATAACAATCATGTCAAAATATTCTTTCAAAAGAATTTGGAGATTTTATTGTCCATTCAATCCAAAGTGTTTATGGATGTTTGCAAATGGTGTTGCATTTATAAGATTCAATTATTTAAATAAATATTTCTAATAATTTATATTCAGACATCTATAAAAGATAAATAATTAATTACAACTAATATAAAAAATTAAGGTGAATAGCATTATATCTCATCATCATCGTCGTCATCTATCATTATTATTATTATTGTTGTTGTAGTACTAGTATAATAGATATCCCTTATTCATTATTTTGGTTGAATGAATTTGATCAACATTTGAACTTTTTATTTGTTGCACCCCAGCATATTCCAAACTACTAATAAGCAAAAGTTTAGAGAATGACAACCAATTTAATTATTTATTTATTTTTGTTCGAGTATATATAACTCTAAAATTTATTATTATTATTATTATTATTATTATTATTATTTTTAAAAAAAAATAGCTAAACAATATTTATTAAACTGGAGAAAATATAATAACTTCACCACCAAATAGGTGAAAAACAAACAACAGAAGAACATAAAAATCATTAGCTGTGGATAACCAACAACAACAAATACAAAAGAGAGGAAATGAAAAAATCTCTTCAAAGCATCTCCAAATAACCCCCTAGCCTGCGTCCTGTTCGAGAACCTCCTTTGAAGGCGACACCATACTAATTTCCTCCACATGTGGGCTTTAAAAACTCCAAATTTCGCCGAACAATATACATAGAATATATTTTCTAACTTCCTTTGGACACTTAAAATAACTTCTATGTGGTTATCATTTTTTTAACCCTTACAAAGTTACAATAATATATATATATATATATATATACTAAATAAATTACCGATTTGGAAGTGCATGTATTATTGTTCTTTTTTAAAAGCATAGCCTCATGGCTATCAACAGTGAAAGGATGCCCGAGGAATAATTCCCAATAATAGAAAACAAAGATGATGTTGTTCCTTTACTGTGCTTCTTTTTTTAAAGGTTTTTTTGGCTTTCTAAAAGAAGACATACTGTTTTTTTTAATCATCACGCAAAGCGTGTCAGCAAGAACTAATATAAAAAGAGGTTCGGATGACTTTCTCCTTACATTATTTACGACCTGTGTTTTGGTGCTTTGAGTGTTTCATGTGAGTTTTCTTGACTTCGTTTTTTTAATTCATATTATTTTAAATTATTATTTACCGTTAGATTTGAGCATCTATCATATAGTTTGTGCAAGCTCTGATTAATTAGGCCATGTTTTACTTTCTCACACATATTATGTTTTTTATGAAATATAAAGTATTTCGCATCGTTTGAGATGATGCATAATTTTAATTAATTTTTTAATTGTGAAGTTTCTGAAATCACACTTTAATTTCTATATAATTGATAATACTTACCTTATTTAAGAGTGTTTATCACAATATACACATAATTGGTACGGACTAATTAATTGGAATGTAGAGTTGGTTCTTCAAAAGATGAAGTTGAACTTACTAGAATGTACTATTAATATAGAAATTAAAAATTTTTAATCATAGGTGATAATGAAACTTGTTGATACTGAAATTTAAATAATTTTTTATTGCTTTTATCTAGTTAAGGTTTATTATTATTATTTATTTATTTATTTATTTGATTAATAGACGACAAACAGGGATTGTCAAAAAGACATAATAATAATAATAATAATAATAATATTATTATTATTATTATTTATTTATTTATTTTAGACTTTTTATTATAAATAATAGTTTGGAATTAAAATCTAAAGTTACGGTGGCGATGAGGTTCCTATCACCCTTGATAAATTATTAAAATCTAAAGTTAATTTTTCAATCACCCTTGTCTAAAGTTAAAATCTAATAATAATAATAATAATTGCATTGTATTTTTCAATCACCGTAACCTTCACAAACACCATCCATTGTCTGATATGACCTATCACCCTTAGTCATCTTATATATATATATATATACTTCTAATTAATACAATTATTAAAATCTAAAGTTAAAGTTTTTTTTTGAAAAAAATCTAAAGTTAAAGTTTTTTTTTTTGAATCTAAAGTTAAAGTTGATGATGATTGAAAGAATTTTTTTTTTTTTGATAAAAGATTAAAAGAATTTTTCCACTTGTGTATTGGTTTTGATATTTATTTAATTAATTGACGAGTGATCTTTTGGTTAAAAATGCTAATTAATAATATTCTCATTTGATGCTTAGCATTCAGATATGGCTGGTGTCATCGATCTCGTGAGGCCTGTGGCAAGTTTTGTGGCTCCTTATCTGGTGAATCCCATCTCACGCCAATTCAAGTACTTGTTCTTTCTTAGCAACAATGTGAAGGCCATTACTGATGCCATGGATGAATTGAGAATCACGAGGGCGAGCACAAAGCAAAACATCCAAACTGCCGAGCTAGAAGGCAAAACTCGCTCCCCAACAGTAGAGTTTTGGCTTCAAAAGGTGGACGCCGTTGAGCTTGAAGTGACTGCCATCAAGCAAGCATATGATCACAGAACAAACTGCATCGCAATGCCTTCACTCAATATCGTTTCAAATTACAAGCTTGGCAGGCGAGCTTTCAAGAAGAAGGAAGAAATGGTGGAACTACTTGACAAAGCAGCGAAGTTCGATGTTGTGGCCAAGAAATTGCCTCCGGGTCCTGCAAGAGAGTTGCCAACTCCTTCAATAATGGTCTCAAATGAAAATTCAAACCTTGAGACAATATACCAATATCTCATAGAAAACATGACTGGGATCATTGGGATATGGGGCATGGGAGGGGTCGGCAAAACCACACTCTTGAGGAGCATCAACAATGAATTCTATCGCTCAAAAGATGGCATGTTTGATCATGTCATTTGGGTTGTGGTTTCTCAACAATACAGCTATGTAAAGATTCGATCCGATATAGCCAAGAATTTGGGATTGCCATCTACCAATGAAGATGCTGATGCAATCCATGATTTTCTGAAAATGAAGAGTTTCCTGCTATTGCTGGATGATCTCTGGAGTGAACATGATCTCGAGAAGATTGGGGTACCTCATCCTAAAATGCATCATGATCAAGACAAGCACAAGAGGATGGTGGTGTTCACAACGCGCTTGGAGAATGTTTGTGGTGACATGGAGGCCAATAAGACGATCAAAATACAATGCTTGGATCATGATGCTGCATGGGGTTTGTTCAAAGCCAAAGCCGGTGAAGAACTCATTGCATCCGATAATCTAATTCAACAGCATGCAGAGGGTGTTGTGATGGAATGTGCTGGTTTGCCACTTGCTCTTGTCACAGTTGGGAAAGCCATGCGCACCAAGAAGACAGCACAAGAATGGGAGTATGTGGGCAACATGATGAGGAAATCAAAGTATCCAAGCATTCCAGGTATGAGGAAGGAATCTGACTTCTTTCCTATTTTGAAGATCAGTTATGACAATTTGGAGAGTGATATTTTGAGACAATGCTTCTTGTATTGTTCCTTATGGGGTGAGGATGTGGCCATAGCTATTGATGATCTCATACAATGTTGGATGGGGCATGGTTTGTTAGATGATTTTGATGACCTTAGTGAAGCTTACAACAAAGGTGGGATCATCATTGGAAACCTGAAAGGAGCATGCTTACTAGAAACAGTTGCCCTACCTTGGTTACATGAAGAGAGCTATGTGAAGCTTCATGATGTGATCAGAGATCTTGCCTTATGGATAACTTCAGATTGTGGGAGAAACAAGCAAGGATGGTTGGTGCAACCAAACTCTAACTTAGAAAGATTACCAGAAGATGTCATCAATGGGGAAGTGATTAACATTTCAGTTAACAATATGAAAGCGTTGGATGGATTTATTAATTTCCATAAGCTCAAAACATTGATTCTCTCCGCAGATACTAGAGAATATCTTATTACTCCTGAATTCTTTACAAAAATGCGTTGCCTCAAGTATTTGGATCTAAGTCATGCTAGTATCGAAATTGTACCTGAAGAGATTGGTGGACTTAATGGGTTGGAATATCTCCAGTTACCAAGAAATCTCAGATCTTTACCCACTGCTTTGGGTGATTTGAAGAACTTGAAGTATCTATATATTTTCGATTTGTCTGAGGCAAAGATTCCTTATGGGCTGATAGCAAGGCTAACAAAGTTGCGAGTATTGGATCTATTTTACACTGGTGACGTCTACCTTGAAGAAAGGCATGTGGATGAGTTGCTGATCTTAAAAGAATTGAAAGGAGTGGGGATTAACATAAAAGCCAGTTCTACATTATTGGAAAGGCTCCGTCCTGTTCCAAAAAGGAGACTTCGTTTGTGCTGCTTGGATGATGAATCAGATTTTACTTCTATCAGCATATCTCCCTTACATCTTGGAAGCAACAGCATGACAAACCTTCATGAATTGACTATTTCCAATATCGAAAGCTTACAGGAATTGGTAATGACAACAGAAAATGACAGTTCTTGGTGCCTCTCTCATTTGAATGAATTATATTTAGATGATCTCCCTCATCTAAAGAATGTCATTTGGAAGGACTTGGAAACACAATTTTTTCTCCCCGGGCTGGTTTACTTATTTATCATTAACTGCAATAGCTTGACTAGCTTGTGCTGGACTGCTCACCTACCACGTCTTAAACAACTCACTATATCACAATGTGATAAACTGGAGAGTATTATTAAAACTGGTGATGATGCTACAAAGGTGATTGAAGAAGAAGGTAACCTTTTCAAGAGTCTCAACTTATTGTATCTTACGGATAATCCAAATTTGGAATGCATATGCGAGGGAGAACTATCCCTTCCTTCTATTGAATTGATTACATTTGAAGGTTGTGACAAGTTGAGAAAGCTCCCACTTGGATTAGACAGTGCTAAGAACCTAGAGAGCATAGATGTCTCATCCACCATGTGGGACAACATCGATTGGGCACACAAGGATCACTTCTCCCATTTAGTGCGTACTATTGTTTAAGACGATTTATATAGCTGTGTCACAATAGCATTTCTGTTTTACTTCATGTAACCCTATAAATTATATTGGTTTTGTTTACCTCTTTAATGACAAATGCTCCTTATGTGATTCTGACCCCGATAAAATGTCAGGTTCTTGTAGATAGGTCAAATATTTTTTTGGGAAAAGTATAAAAAAAAACTCTTTTGGTTTTTGAGAAAACTTAAATTCCAAAAAATTAAACAAAATCATGTTGAAAAGTCATTTTTTTTTATGCCATGTGGCTGTTTTTTACATGAATGAATGATTTTGCCTCTATAAAAAATGACAAAATTTACACCGTTAATGATTTTTCTTCTTTTTGCAAATCTGAGAACCACACATCATAAAATCGGAAAAAAACCACATTCCTTATTTTGCAAATCTTGGAAACCACAAGGGTTTTTTTTGTACTTTCCCTATTTTTTTAAACTACTTTATTTTATTACTATTTTTTTAATAGTTAGTGATTTAGCAATGAGTCACACACATATTGACACAAACTCTCTCTCATTATATATATAAGAATTGTGTATAAGTCATGTGTAGGATAATGGATTGAGATTGAAGTGAGTGGAGCAAGACGAGTCTTCTCCAAGATCTCTGGCGGGATTCTGGTGGCGGTGTTGATGGTGGTGGGTAGCGCGGAGGTCGTCGAGAGGCCTTTGAATCTTCAGCGTGGGGGATCGAAACTAATTGATTCCAAACAGCCATGTTCGCCAAAAGAGTCAACTTGTGAACGATGCTTCCGATCATCCCACATGACGGCGGAATATAGGCACCAAGTGGTGTGTGTCTCAGATGCCTGGGCGTCGGACATCTGGTGGCTAGGTGTCAGGTGGATTTGAAACAGAGTCCTCACTGCAAGCGGCTCCATGTTAGATTTAAACGAGTGACAGTGGGATCACTTGTGCAACTTGATGCTGAGAATCAGGTGATGATGACTGATTCATCATATTTATAAAAGCTAGGTCGAGTGTCCCTTTCATTGTCTCTCTCTTCGGAGATTTTCTGCAACCCAGGAGGATCTAGCTAAAGTGGCCATTCTGTCCTTCTTCAACTAGTCTAGTGTTCTGGAGATTGCTTCCTCTTTGATCAACAAACAGCTAGCTGGGCCCATTACTCTGGTGAATGAATATACTTTTTTGGTGCCTTTTGCGAGCAGAGAAGAAGTTAAGGAGGTCTGTAAGCTTGGCAATTTTGATGTGTCAATGAAGGACGACCCCTATGACCTGAAAATTGCTCAATGGTTGGCGGAGTTGGGTGCTAATGGGAAGGCATCCGGGGAGGGCAGTGGATGCTTGTATGGAACCTCCCGTTGCATGGGTGGTTTGGCAGGCGGGGAGTTGGTGACACTGTCATAGGCGACGGTACCTCATAAAAGATTCGTTACAGCACTAGTGCGATGATGGCCCGGAGCTTCTCTTCTGATGATGGTGAATGCCAGTCTGGGGATGAGAAAATGTCTTGTACTTATCACCTCGGACCGTAGCTTATTTTCGGTGTTTAAGCGGGAGCTGGGTCCCTATTTGCTACCGGATGTGGGCCATAGCAGTTGAGGGACACCTTGTGGAGCATTGTTTCAAGCATGAGCTCTCGAGGGAGGAGAAAGGGAAGCTCAAGGCCCATGTTTCTCAGCTACCTTCAAATGAGAGTGGGATAATGGTCCGCGGCTCGTGTTCAGGAGACGACGAAGTTGGTGGCGTGAGGAGCCTTGTTGGTTTGCAACCAAAGGATTTGTCGGAGAAAGTAAAGGTGACGTTGTTGGCGGTGGTCAAGCGGATCTCCCATAATGGCGGAGAAAGGGCCTTACTGACGGTGCTTGAGCCTTACTCCCACGTTGGCAGACTTAGGACTGTACCTTGCTCACGGTCGTCCGTAAAATAGACCAATAGTCACTTTGGCGTCTGGAGATGGACCGGTGGTCGGGAGAGGGCTCGGTCTCCCAAGCTGAGAAGGGACATGTCGAGAGGGTTGGGCTTGAGGCCTCAACCTGTTGACTAGTTGCACATCTGGATGCTAAATGCAGAGAGCTCCAAGGTTACGACATGTGGCAAGTTTGAAGCGTCCTAGGTTGGGGAATGTAAGGTGGTAATTAGACGTAAAGAGGATAGTTGTCACTCTGATTTGGCAGCACGTAAGGTGGAGATATCATGCCCTTTGACTGATCCTCTGGACTCAGATATTAGGTTGGGTTTGTGAATGGGCCTTGAGCCAACTTTTGGTAGTGTGGACCCGTTGCTTATGTGTGAAGTTGAGCAGCCTTTGGGCCAGAGTTTGGGCCAAAATAGGGAGATTTTGAATTCTGCTATTGAGACCTCTTCGGCGTGTACTGGGTCTGGGCCAGAAGTGAGGCCTGATCTTGGGCCAATCACTGGGCCTGCAAACAGTGAGACTCTTGGGCTACAGAATGGGCCAGATATTGGCCCGAATATGCTGTTTTTACCACAGTCATCTATGCAGAATGAGTAGGGGTTGATGAGTGGACACTTGAAGAAATCGGAGACTTATATACCTATGGTATTTCATAACAGGCATTTAGGCCATGATTCCAGCCAATGTTGATTCATCGTTAGGGGTCGACAGTGCTGCTTTCATTGCTAAGTACTCCGAGGGCATTGAAAATCAATTTGTTGATAAAACATCGCTTAACATTGTGTCTGATTTTGATGATTCGATTTCCAAATTTGAAAGAAACCTCCTAGTTCTTTTACCAAACTTATATGATGGTACTGAGTCGACAACTTTAGAGCAACCACAGGGAAGTAGAAGAAGTGAAAGGCCTAAAAAACCTTCTTTAAGATTAAATGAGGACGCTGGGTTTCTTGATGAGCCCCTTAAGTCTGCCAAAAAGAAAGTTTTGAAGAGAGATAACTTGGAAGGTACAACCTCCAAACCTCTCCTTTTCTCTGATTGGTTTGATGCACAAATTTCAAGCTATTATAATGTATGTGGCATTAATTTTTCTGAATTTGTGCATGATTGTATTACCTATATTCGTATGCTAGAAAAGAGACGTGCTGCCCCTTCTAGGGGGTTGGCGGCGACCTCTTCAGAGGTATGCGAGTTCTAACTGTTTTTATAAAAAATTGTCACTTGGAATGTTAGAGGACGAGGAAGACCGGCTAATCGGTTTCTGGTTAAGGACTTTTTAAATTTGCATTTTGCCGAAGTTTGTTGTTTACAAGAGTGGAAACTTGAAGAAATCACGACATCCATGGAAAATTTGAAAAGTTGGGAGAGTTTAGTTTAACTGTTGAATTCTCTTCCAAGAAATATAACTTTACTGGCGTTGCACTGTGGTGTACGGTTCTAACGTGAGGACCTTAAAGCAAGCTTTTTGGGAGGAGCTTCGGGCAAGTAGGGGGCCATCGCACTGCCCATGGGTTGTTTGTGGTGACTTCAATGCAATATTTGCCCTAGAAGATAAAATTTTAGGGGTCCATAATCTGATGGACATTCAAAAGGCTAATGATTTTATGCAGGGACCTGGTACTATTGGAACCACTCGCCATTGGTAGAAGATTTACCTGGACAAATGGGCAAGAGAACAAGATTTTGGTGAAACTAGATTGTTTCTTAGTTAACAATGATTTGGGTGGCTCACTTTCCCAAGATTACTCAAAATTGACTTCCTGGACTGGGGTCTGATCATGTGCCAACCAGACTGGAACTCCAATTCAAGACCCTTCCACTACGAATTAGCATGATCTACTACAGATGTTTTCTAGGATTTAGTTCATCAATGGTGGGGGGGAACGAACTCATGTGGGCTATGGGGCGTTTCTTATGGCTAAAAAAGTGACAGCTCTTCGGGAGCATCTACGAAGATTGGCTAAATTTAACTTTAGCTCTATAAAAGTTTTTACAAATAGGAGCTTAGAGTGTTAGTACAAGACATGGTCTAAAACAAAGGCAAACTACTACAACAACTATAACCACACACCAACCAAAAAGGAACATGCGCTACCTGACGACCCGACTAAGCTGACCCTTGCAAAACCCTACTCCTGATAAAAAATAAATATCAACAACTTGATGAGCTTCAAAAAACCCAGTAAGTAATCCACTAAAAACCAAAATACATATTAACAGAGTTTAAAGATTTAAAGTAGCATCATGTTGCAAAAATCTGAACCATGCATATATATACAAAGCTAAATCTTGAGTACAAAACATCAACAAAACCCAAATACATGGATCTATAAATATTTAACAAAAAAGGGGGTTTTCCAATCGTTTAAGTGTCTCCAATTCACTACGGTCATTTATTTTACCTCAGCAGCACCCGAGTCAGAATATCATAACCTATTTGTTTTACCTCGGTGGCTCGAGTCAGAAATTTAAAACGCTATTATCTTGCTGACGGTGCGACATGAAACTATAGTCTCAGTTACAAAGTTCATGTCGACATGGTCAATATTGACCCCTATTGACTGGGTTAGGACATAATTATAATTGGAGACTAACTTATGCATAGCAATAATTCTTGCAAGATCCCACTTTTAAGAACTAACCAGTATTTCAAAACAACGAATAATTAAATAAATAATAAATAACAAGTAATCAATTAAATAAATAAATAAATAAAATGTATGAAATTGTGCAGTTGGTTGCTTATTCAAGTGTGAAAAATTTAATAGAAACCATTTCTAACCCATGTCAATATTTTAAGAAACTGATAGGATTTCCAATGTAAAATAATTGAAAAGAACTTTTCAACAATAGCAATAACCAAGCTCTCACTTGTGAAATGAAGATAACCTCAAAGTTCACAAGATTCGATTTATCAAAGCCTTAAATGATTTTTGATCAAGTAGGTGGCAATTAACACAAAAGTAGATAATTAAAATACACATATAACTGAAATTTATAAACATGTATGACAAAATATAGTTGAAACTAAATGTGGAATTACTTACCTGGAAAAGCTCCACTCCAACTCACTCCCACAGGCTAGACAATCCTTCTTCAAAGCCCTATCAATAGCATAGCCAAATCTACTTGCTCAAAGTCAAAAAGACCCACTAAGCATTTTGACTACACCGACACTGGCATGAACCAATAAGAGCATCCTATGCATTTCTTACTCAAAGCAAGGTAGCTACTAGGTTAAAGAAGACATGATGTCAATACAAGGAAGCCATACAAACATGCTTGAATAAACATCTAAGGAGAAGATTTCAGCTAAAAGCCAAATGAGAGCTTGCTTACCCAATAAAGCTAGAGAATATGTCACTCAACTCTAGAGCTCCCTCTCTAACCTGCAACTTATCAAGTTCTCCAAGGTTAAAGCTGTAAGGTATTATGCAAAAATCAAATAATATCATTAAAGGCATGCATAAGCAATAATAAATTTGTGATATGTTCTAATTGTTTTAATTAAAAGACCTAGAAAATTACCTCTTAAATTTGAAAGCCTTTTCTTTGATGTGCCAAATTTGTCTTTCGGATTGTCGTAGATCTCCTAGCACTGAATGAAAGTCCCACACCTCTAGATTACACGCTAGAATTAAGAAACAATATCTTTTTCTTCTAAAAATAGTGGCTAGGGTTATAGAGGAAGAGAGAGCTTGGGGATTTTTTTCACTAGAGAATTAATTGATTGATTCTAGGGTTAGAGACTTCATAAAACGTGATAAACATTATTAAATTATGAGTCCTATTCGAAATATAAACTTTCATAATATTATAAACATTATTCAATTATGAGTCCTATTCAAAATATGAACTTTCATAATATGATAAATATTATCATAGAAGTTCTATCCGAAATATGAGTTCTAATGTAACTAAAACCACTTTTGTCTTTGAGTCCTTATAATTTTGATTATCTATTCAACTCCATCGAATTTAAATCAAAATTTAAACTTAAAACAAAAACCCTAGAATAATTTACAATTTCACTTATCCCATGAAATAAAACTGTAAATTGACAAATTTACCGCTGCACTTAAAATGACACTGATTTTTTATTCTTTTAAGCGTGACTCCCTAGGTTCATTCTGATTGGTAATGGGAGGATACCGAAGGACGTGGGTGATACCTAGCCAACTCCGTGGCCCCACGTTGGAACCCAATTGAATAAGAATTAGTTAGATCATTACAAACATTTTCGATTATGATTACCATATGTGTGTAAACCCTTCGTTATTATATCCCAACAGAGTGAAAACCATGGTAATTGTCAAACTCATTGAACTCGATCACATGCAAACAACTATAGTAGAGTGAGATTACTAAACTACCCTTCGTGTCCCACACGATTAGTTCGACTGCCTTTGACAAGATCTTCTAATCTCACATACTTATAATCACATAGTATACTAGCTCGTTTACTTCTGAGAAAAAGATTTCTTTCTTGGTGATCACTCACAACTGCTACTTGTCTGACATAGTCACATCTCGAGGTCAGCCCTACCAAAAGGTAAACTGGGCCTAACAACTCTAGTAACAGACTAGGCGTCACAGGTACATTGTGATTATGATATCTTAGGTCTAAGATCCACTCATATGATCATAACCAGTAATCCCAATCATGGACTATATAAAAGTAAAACCCATGTGATTGGATTATTGTGAGTCATGTTCGAATACACCAATTCCAGTGATGTATTTATGACATATGTTCCCTCTATTCCATAGTGTTCAACTAACACTCTTCGTCAAAGTATATGTCACACAAATCTTTATAAATCTTTAACGTCCAATTAAAGATTCTCTGATTTGTGAATTATTTAAGTGTATAAGTACCAAACCCTTCTAGTGCTCTCCTTTTTATCCCATAAAGAGTAGAACGTTTAACTTAATACACATGGACTATGATATTTAAAACTAATTATAATGCCATCACAAGATTTATTTGAACATCAAAATAAATGCCTATTAATAATAATAACAATGTATAATATAAATGAAATGCCCTTATACAAGTATCCTCGTTGACATTCGAGGGTATAATCCTAACAGAAGCAAGGTACAGAAGAAGAAGAAGAAGAAAAAGAAAACCTTGGCCTCTTTAAAGCTTGGATCCTCTCACCTTTCGTATGCCAAGGAATGGCTTATGGTGAGGCCTAAGGAGAGGGAGAGCATGGAATGGTATGGGAAAAAGCAAGCATGGCATGTGAAAAAGCATGTAAGGCATGGTTAGCCAATCTTTACTGGTGTGGGGCTCACACTACTAGCTAATCTGAATTTTAACAACATTAAACAAGTAAAACTTTCTCACTCAACCATCTTCTCATTGCATTTTACATGGTCAATAGATTAATCTCATGTCTATTAATATCCAATTTTGAAAACATTATTAAAAATATTTAATTAGTTTGATTTTTTTGAATTATCTTATATAATTTTAAATGTTTAAAAATTTAATTCACGATATGGATAAAAGAAAATAGCAGCCAACAAGATTTTAACTCATAACTTCAAAGCAACAAAACACTTATGACAGCATGACTTTAACCAATACACCAATAAACTTTTGAGTAACATTTTTTCTTTATTAAAAGACTTTATTTTGTGATTTTTTTCACATATTTATATATTTTAAATGATATTTTATAATTTAAATAAATAAATAAATAAAAACCGGTGGGCCGGCCAGTGAACCAGCGGGTTCCGCCTGGCTCGCCGGTTTTGGGGCTCCCCTGGGCTGAATCGGCTCGGCGATTTGGCATTATTGGTTGGGCCGGGCTAGGCGGACTCGGTTAACTAACTCATGCTCCCCTCTAGATCTAACAACTTTCGAGTATAAGCAGATAGCACCACCAATTGGTTTGTTGAGGATGTAAAAACGCTTTCCCATTTGATCCACTGGAGCCACCTCATTTCCTGAACATGGTCAATTGCTTTTTTTACTAACCAATTATAATTAGGCTTCTTATTTTTAAAAATCTGATCACATCTAGCTTTCCAAAGGTTCCAAATGGCAGTAGCAGTAATTGAAGCCTTAAGAGCATAACTATTAGAATTTTGATTTTCAAGCCAAATTCCAGTCAAAATTCTTTTATTGAATTGAAAAGTATGCCCAGTTAGAGTAGTAAGATTATGCCAAACTGTTTGGGCTAGTATACATGTATTTGTTGGGTATGTGGAGCCCTGATTGTGTGACACCCCTTGAGGCGTGGATCCAACTCAACGCTGAGTTGGCGGGGGGTACGAGAGAGCATTGGTTTAGATTGGGTGTGTGGGGACAACGCCCCGCTGTAGGATACAAGGGTAATTTATGTCTGGTTAGGATTATAGTTTGATAATCTAGTAAAATTGTATCTGGATAGGATTTGTATTCAAATATGTTTAGGATTTGGATAAGTTTAAGATTTAGAGATGCTTTACCCTATTCCAGATATGCTTCAGATTTCTGTTCTAGATATGCCTTAGATTTCTTCTATACATAGGTAGTTCCTTGTAAGATGTAATAGGCTTCTGATTTTGAAAGAAAACCCTAGTGCAGTCATGGATGTAGCCAATCATGCCAAACCACTTAAATCTTGTCTTTGTGTGATTGATTTTTGCCTTTGTTCTTTCTCTCTCAACCATCCGTGGGAATGCAATTCCTAACAGTATTGAATATGTGTTATGTGGTCTCATCAACTAGCCCACAGAAACAATACAATTCCTTGGGACCAAAATTAATGGCATGAAGATAATTACATGTTTTAACCTTGCCATGCATAAGTAGCCAAATGAAAATTTCAACTCTGGGTGCCATCTTGAGATTCCACAAATTTCTCCGACCAATCCAACTCTCAGAATGTTTTTGTCTGCTAATGAAGTGTCCATAGACAACAGCAGATAAGGACTTGCTATTAGTACCCAAGTACCAAATCCATTGAGATGAAGACGGAGTTGAAATCCTTTTAACTTAAAACATGAGGATTACCTTCAGAGCTAAACATGGTTAAAAAATTCTGGTGCTATCCCAGCCATTATCATGCATGAAATCAGTAACATACATGTTCTCAAATGCTAGGTGCATATTAAGATAGACCGGTTTGAATGTTGTCACAAGCTCAAAATACCAAGGGTCATATAAAAAGGAAAACAACAGGGGATCAAAAGATTGTAACCACAAGCAATCTTTGATAACATTGGCAATTTCACAATTTCATACAACCCTTTAAAGAAACAAGAATAGTTAGAGGGTGTGCTCAAATTCCATAAGCTAATCATACCATACTTATGGATGAGTAAATCAACCTAAAAAATGTCTTTGCAGTTGAGAAAGTTTAAAAAAATTTTAAACATCAAAGACAATGTTATAAGAATTATAAATCTTATGATTTTTAATTACAAGTTTCCATGGTTTTACCGCTGTGAATTAATGTTTTGTTGAAACTCTATATCATTGATTTATGAGCAAGAGTATTGCTATTTGGTGTTTATGTGCATGAAGATTTATATGTATATTGATTTATCGCATTTGAAGTGAGGTATGTTAATCTTGAGCATGGAATACTTGTGATTTTCATTTATGTGGAATGATGCACATTCCCGACATGTGGGCATTGTCCTGGTCAAGGACCAATGATTATATTGTCTTGATGATATTTCTTATTACACCTATGGTTGGTTGATGGTGATGGGGTTGTAACCAACCTGCTGTAATAGGGGGTCCCCATGGGCCACTCTTTGGAGGTGTCGTGGAGGACCCGGTTTGCTTATCCATATCAGGTGGTGCATAGAGTTTTGACTGTATGATACATCGAGATTCCAGAGTCACCATATGGAACTAGTGGGTTAACATCAAGGACATGAGGGCCTTGATGGCTCTAAACATAGCCGCGGCCACAACTATAGTTTAGAGGGTTTTCTAGACCATTCTTCGGCTTTTTTGAGATGCATATTATTTATTTGAGACTTCATGATTATTATGTTGAATTCTTGTGAAATGTTTATGCATATTCTTGGAAAGACTGAGATTTTTTATTGTGAGTTTGCAATTTGATGTTTTAAAAAGTTGTATTATTCTTAAATACGATTTTTGAAGTTGAACCCCTAATTTGAGGCAAAGGCATTATGGTTATGGGGTTCGCATATATATATATATATATATATATATATATATATATATATATATATATATATATATATATTATTCAAATTGTTGTTTTAATCAAAGTTCTTGTATTTATTCAAAAGCTTGATTATTGATGTTTATTCTACTTGGTTTGATATACTTTTTAAATTGTACTAACTCACTCACTGAGTGACTTAGGCTACTAACCCCCTCTTTTTCTTCCTAAGCTCTAGCAGCCAATAGCGTGGCTATATAGTTGTGTGCTGGGCATTGTCTAGCTCTTCTTCTTCATCTGTTTCCTGTACCTTGTATGTTTATCTTTTTAGAATCAGTATGTTGTAATAGAACATGGATCCACTAGTCTGTTTGAACTCTGTATGTATGGTTTGTTTGATTATCTAGTTTCTTGGAGGTTTTGTTGTATCTGTGAACAGTATATTTCTTGAACTCTACTATCACAGTATTATATTGTTGCTTCCTTTGTGTACCTTTGTGTTCCTTAATTTATCTATTCTCTTTAGCATTTCTCATTCCATGGATTTTATTAGCCTTGCGACGACTCGAGGGTTGAGTGGGGTGGGTATCCCTCCTCCAATTGTCACAACAGTTGTTGAGTCCCGGAGTCCACTGGTTGAGGTGTGACACTAGGGCTTAAGGTTCCATTTCAGTATCTTTAATAACCTTATCTAGAGCACCCAAATAAGAAGTATTCCTGTCAAGCAAGGATTTTCTGATACAAGAAAGAATGTGAGCAAAATTATGCACTACAGAAGAGTGCGATTGAAAATTAAGAGAATTATGAACAACGGAGAGCCAATCCGCATATTCAAGCTAATAATTCTCAAAACCAAAAATCTTACATGAACAACAATTAGTATTATTCACAACCAAAAGTAAAGGGGAGTTATCAAAAGCAATTTTAGTAAGATCCATTATCGAAGACGAATTAAAGACTTGACCATTGTGGATTAGCTAGACATAGGTCCAAACAAGCACACCACCTGGCCAATCCACTTTGACCATTACACCAAGAAAAAGTGGGACCGATAAAATCAACATCCAAAAGGGAGTTATTAAGAATAATATCAGAGAATAAATGCATCTTATTGGCATAATACCGAAAGGGGCACCCTTATGTTCAATGTAAGAAGCAATAGTATTAAAGTCACCCATCAAAATCCAGGGCATATTAGTACAAGACATACCAGATAATTCTCTCCATATATGCCTCTAAATAGCAATGTGGTGGCCATTGTAAATTGCAATAAAAACCAAGGTTCTCCAATCCTGAGGGGTGATTACCAGATGTAAATCTAGTTTGGACTTCACTATTGGCGTGACGGAACCGATATTCTTGCGCCATAAGCAAATAATCCCACCAGAATACCCATCCGCCTCAATGGCAGGCCAACTTTAGTTAGATGAAAATGATTACAAAAGTGAGTAAGTCTGGCCTTATCAACACAAGATTCCAGTAGGCAGATCATATTCAACTTGTGCTTATGCATAATAAGCTTAATTCTATTCAAAGTGTTCACTCTTGAAGCTTATCTACAATTCAAGCATATGATGTTAATATGATTCATAATAAATAATAGAGAAAATAAGAAAAAAGAAAAAAACTAAGAGATTAACAAAACGGAAGAGAAAGGAAAGGATCATGGTAATGATGGTTGACTTCCACCACTATCCACATCCAATCTTCCCTTTTTGTGCGACATTGAACTGGGTATAAGTCTTATGCAAGCCAAAGCTTCTTTTGTCATATTGTCATGGTATTGTCAAAAGCACCATATCTATTTCTCCCTCGAAAGTCTCCGAGTCCTCCATCTCTTGGTTAGATCTATCCTCTGTCCCCTCAACCTCAAGTGCTTCAAACACTTGGTCCACCATCATCCGATGCCCCCATCAACCTCACCAGCACAAAGGATGGGGAACTGAGAAGACACCAAAATAAGGGCAAAGATGTCAACGCCTAGGGTCTCAGGGACTCTTCCTGATCGCATACATGTTCATCCTCCACAGCTAGCAAAAAAACCCCTTTGTTGCCTTGGAGATTGAGAACATTCACCAACATCTTGCTTGCACATAGTTTCCCAACTTTGGATGGGGTTGAAAATAGGATCATCCATCTCTCATCACATCAACCCTATTGGAGTCATTGTTTTTTGACATGGTGCAATCATGACATCAGGTGGAGTGGTGGCTGCACAATAACTAGACGGCTCTTGGGAAACTCCATTTATTTCTTTTGGTTCATCTCCCCATGTGGAAAGTGAGGGTGAGACCCAACCTCCACGTGGCCTCCATGCATCTTCTCAGTTTGCTTCCGACCATTATCCATCCAAGACGTCATGTGCATATATCTCACTTGTTGGTCCTCCAAGTGTTCCACCATGGCCACAGCCATGGTTGAGCCCTATCTGATGAGTTACAATCATCCACCACCCATTACTGGACTTGTCAAGCTTTTCCATTGCTTCTTGTGGGGTCGGATACTAGTCGTCAATATCCAAACTTGCTCCTTGCACTGGGTCTCCCGGTAATACAGCCTCCGGTATTAACCCACTCCTCGGGTTACCAAGACGAACATCAAAAGATGCACTACCATGGGTGACCTTTCGCCGAAGGCCGTAAGAGTTAGCGATGTGTCCCACCAAGCTACAATTGCAGCAAAATAATGGTAGCTTTTCATAGAGAACTACCATGAATGCCTCCTTGTCGTCATCCTGCAACCAAAACCCCGCTTCAGAGGCTTCGATAAATCAATTTCTAGACACAGTTTGGCAAAGCGAGTGTGTTCTAAAGACGCTGTGTGTTCTTCCACTTTGAGGAGTTTGCCAAATCTTAAAGTGATGGTTCAAAGCATGGATGACATGGAAAGAGTTGAAGTGAAAGCCCACCCACCGTCCATGGGCCACCGAAGAGGACCTTCTGCATCACTTCATGGGACACACACCAGATGAGAAAGAACCCATTAGACATGTCTGATATCTGAACAAACCCTACAGAACTCCACAAACCAACTAGCATCCTCTTGACATATTCAAAAGCCAGAGTTTTACCAAATAGTTTTCCATAGAATGCATGTTGGAATCATTGCTTGGCCTAAAGTTTACAAGCAGAATCCACCCTGAGAACATCCTTGACGGTTGTCTTGAGTTTCTCCAATGTTTCAGCATCTAAGAATGGGGTGAGACTATCTTTACGGTGTGCAACTGATACATCCCTTGTGTATCCGTAAGCGCACGGGTTATAAAAATTAGTAAAGAGTATCTAATAAGGGATCGGGTAGTCGATTTCACAAGGACTAGCAAGTATTCGGTACTAATTGATCTTCCAATATCTAGTCGGCTCAATGTCGGATGAAAGGTTCTAACAAATAAATCTAAAGAAGGAAAAGAGAAGAGAAGAGAAGAGAAGACAGGAGATGATGAGATAAATCTAGCAAATAGCAAGGATGGGGAGTAGCGCCCCGAATCAATCCCTAGTGCAAAAAATAGTAACTCTCCTACAATGACTATCCGGTGCATCCTATGAATTCTACGTGTGCTCTCAAGCCTTGTCATATCTATGGCAATCAAATAAGCCAAGATCTGCAACTGTAACTACGGGAATCATGCACTTCAAGTTTTGCAGCCACCTTTAGCGATTACAACTACAACAATTAATCAACACACGCCAAGTTTTACAATCACATCTATGCAAAATCATGCACATCCAGTTATATGACACAAGTTTTAATATAGAAAATAATAGAACTCCATAGTCAATGAAAGAGAGTAAATCAAACTATAAATTAACACATAGGTTAATGAATCCAAGGCACTGGAGATGGTTAGCCCCTCATACGTTTACACAATATGAAAATAATAAAGAAAGCAATCAAATAGAAATGCTTAGACTCCCTATTGCTTCTCAATTGATCCAATTGGGCTCCTAGGAACAATCTGATGGCAAACCTCCACTCCCAATCTTGCCTCTCAACCATTGCTTTAATCTCCAGAAGAATGGTGGTGAAGGTTGCCCAAGAGTTGCCTTCCTCAAGCCGAAATCCCTTTGATACCCTAACTTTGGGCCTTAAAAAGAAGTTTTGGACCCAAGCACGGGCAAGCTTGGCTTGTGCTTTTCATAGCTAGATCATGGGTTTCTAGCATTAATTGAGTTTTCGCCAGATAGAAAAGTGCACCGCCCAAAAGCACGCCCGTGCTTGGGTCATGCTTCCATAAACATAACCGTGCTCTGGGCACAGTGACCGTGCTTTTCAACCATCTGAATAATTATTGAAGTCTAGTAATCTGCATGGCTTAAATTCACTGTCGTGCTTGCCTTGGCAAATTTGCACTTGGTCCTTTTGAAGCCTAATTCGCTCTAATATTTCTTCTATTGACCCAAGACCTGCTAATCTACATGCAGAACACAAATATACCAAAGTATTACTAAAATATATAAATAAATGCTAATAAGCAAGCAAAATATGAATAAGAGGTGTTGAAGATGTATATAAAATGCACTCATTAGCAACCCACGAGATCTCCACCCAGCTCGGGACCAAAGATGGATCCCCACTCTCCATCACTGGAGACTTATTTGAACAAGTTGGCAACACTTTTTTAAACCTTCAGAGTGTTGACATGATAATTTGGGCAATGGAATCAAGCTGTGGTGCACTACTTGTAGCTTGTCTTGAAAGTTGCCATCATAATCAAAAGCCAGAACGTCAAATTGAGAGAATGACATGACACATTAGAGGTGTAAGGGACAAATTATGGTGCCCTGTTGTTTTTTTTAAAGTAAAAGCGACAAACGATGTAAGGGACAAACAAGTATAGAGGTGTAACATATTGAAAGAATCAAATGCAAGATAATTATTATTTTGACCATTAACTAACATGATCAACAAACTAACTCTAAATTATATTGTTCTTCTTCATTAAAAATATTACTAATACACTTTGTTGAGAAACTTATTCTATTTATAAAATTCCAACACCTTCTGTCATTTGATTTCTAGGTAGAACGACCAATCGGGTGATTTGGTAGCCAAATTAGTTTAGATCTCTAATTTGGGCCACTTATGTAAATAAGTAACTAGTGTAACCCATGTTGACAACTTTTAACCAGCCAACCCCACTGAAAGGATTTCTTTGACTCGGTGAGAAGAATTTTATTTCATGAAATAATTTTTTTGTTCTTTCATTACATTTATTTTTTTTATTTTAAAAAGAAAATAAAACATAATTTTTATTAAATTAAAAATTGTAAAAAATAAAAATAGAGCTTCGTTGTTTTTTAATAATTATGGTTGAAGCTTTTCTTTGTTAAGATTTTTTTTAGTTCATAGTTATAATAAGTGACAAAATTTTTTTTCTCTTTATATTATTTATTTTGTAATTAAAAAGATATTACATATATATATATATATATATATATATATTAAATAACTAAAAAAATAATTTATAATTCTAAATAATTTTTAAAAATTTCTTTTTATTAACCTAACATTTATTCGAATGATCTAATGATTGAACTATGTTTGAATTTGTTGTAATAACTATACTCCAAATATTCTACAAACTATTGGTACATTTTTTTTTTCCATAAAATAAAATTAATTTTTTAATAATTATAATTTATTTGAAACATATAATCAAACATTTAATGCAAATAAGAAAGGATGTGGGAAAACAAGCAAGGATGGTTGGCCAAACCAAATGCAAGCTTAGAAAGATTTCCTGAAGATGTCATGGATAGGAAAGTGATATGTTTGTCAAATAATAAAATAAAAGCATTAAAAGGAACTCCTAGTTGCAATATGCTCGAAACATTGGTGCTCTCCGGAAATCACAATTTACATGTCTATTGAATTCTTTACAAAAATGGGTCCCCTCAGGTACTTGGATCTAACCAACTCTGATATTACTACTTCGCCAGAAGAGATTGGCAAATTGGTTGAGTTGGAATATCTCAATCTATCATCAACCTCGCTTGAGTCTTTGCCGATGGCTTTGGGTAATCTGAAGAACTTGAAGTATCTACATTGTAAATTAAATAAGAATATGAGATGAAGAATATTCCTCATGCTCTAATACGAAGCTTAGCAAAGTTGAAAATATTGGATCTATTTGGCACTTTCTGTGAAGTAGAATACCTAGATGACGTTGTTGAGCTTAAGCTAGCTAATTGAAAGGAGTGGGGATCACCGTGCAAGACATTTATTCATTGAAAAAACTCTCTCGTGTTCCAAAGCATAAGCTTCTATATATTATACAATGGAGGTGGATACTTCAACTTTAAAGTAAATCAGCGTATGGCCAACCCTGCTTGGAACTTGGAAGCAACAGCAAAACAAGTCTCCGTGAATTGGCGGTTTTCTATATCCCAAGCTTGCAAGAAGTGATAATATAACAACAGAAGGTGATAATTTTTACTTTTTTATTGCCTTTCTCATCTGAATACTTTGTACTTACGTAAACTCCCTCAGCTGAAGAATGCCATTTTGAAAGACCAAAAACTTTATTTTTCCCATGCTTGCTTTGTTAACAATCCAAGAATGCAACAGCTTGCCTAGTTTGTGTAGGGTTTCTCACCTACCACGGCTTCAAATTCTCATTGTACATAAATGTGCTGCACTAAAGAGTATTATTAAAGCTGGTGATGATGATACAAAGGTGATTGAAGGAGGTAACTTTTTCATGAGTCTCAAAAGATTGGATCTTAGTGATAATCCAAATTTAGAATGCATATATGAGGAAGAACTATCCTTTCCTTCCATTGTAAACATTTCTTTGAGAAGTTAAAAATTGAGAGAGCTCCCACTTGGACTAATGGACAGTGCTAAGAATCTTTAGAGCAAATTTGCCTCACCTTAAAGCATGTGGGCCAACTAGGATTGGGAGCACAAGGATCGTTTCTCCCATGTACTTGTTACTTACAATTAGATATTCATAAGTGAGCTATAACTGTTCTTATTTTGTTTCTCTCTACCTCCATTGCAAGTGTACTGCTTATTTAGTTTCTCCATTAATTATGTTATTCTCGCCCGGAATAAAATGTCCGCTTCTTGTGAAAAAGTCCAATAATTTTTCTTTTTTGTGCTTTTCAATACTACTTTAATTCTTATTAGTGTTATTTTTTTTAAGAGCCAGTGGATGACTATGTCAGTATATATATCTATAGTGAATGAATTGAATATAATCTAAGTTTTTTTTTTTTTTGAGAAAAGTGGATAAACCACTATTTTATTGAAAAAGAAGAGCAGCAAACCAAAAGTACAACCAACAAAGAAAACAAAGCAAAGAGTTCTCACAAGCAGTGAAGAACTCAGAAAAGGAAATACAAGTAAACAAATAAGGCAGCTGGGAAAGCGAAGAAATCCGTCTTGAGTCACAGGACAGTCTGAGCTGTAAGAAGGAGTAGATTACTTCTGAATCAATGGAGTGTCAAGATTGCCAGTGTTATCTGCGGTCCGTGCGCTCAGGAAGTCGAGGGAGCACTTTATCTTCTTGGAGGCTTCATTAAGTGTTTGCTGGTGGGGTAAAGAAGCTGTAGAAAACCAAGCAAGCAGCATATTAATGATTTTGAATAATACTTTAGGAAAAGGTAATGTAGTGTTTTGAAAAATGCGGTTGTTACGTTCCAGCCAAATATTCCAAATAATTGCTCTCGAAAGTAGGTCCCTCAGCAATCTAATGTTTGAATGTAATGAAGGTAACCATAAGGTCCAGATTCTTGGAACTGTGGAAGGTAGAGATTGTAGATCAAGAATATTGGAAAAGTAGGACCAAAATCGGAAAGAATAGACACAGTCTAAAAAGAGATGATCCACTGTTTCAGAATCTTTGTGACAAAGAGTGCAAGTATCTGTGGCGTTTGGGTTACATCCCTTCTTAAAAGATTAGTGAGTGTGAGAATTTTATTATCCCAAACAAGCCAGCAAAAAAGAGTAATTTTACTTGGATAATGAATTTTCCAAAATTTAGAATATAATGGACTGCGCATTCCTCCATCAATTAAAAAATTATAGAATGATTTAACAAAGAAAGTGCAGAATGGAATTAAGATTTGGATAATAGACAAATCTTCTCGTGTTGCAGAATGAAAAAAACTTTCAGTAGAGTTGCGAAGGTACGAGAATTGTCTAAGGGAAATCCATGGTTGGGAACAGTTGTTGAATAGTGTTGGCAAAAGATCCTTAAGTACTTGTCCCCTCGTCCATCTATCATGCCAAAGAAGAGTATCCTTGCCATTTCTAACAGTTTTGGAAATACATGATCTAAAAGAAAGTAGGGTAGTGTTGACACCAGCCCAGAAAAAGCATTTGTTTCTAGGAGGTGTATGAAACAAAGTTCCAGAAAAATTGATGGAGTAATTGGATCTGATGATTTTAGCCCAACACAAGTTAGGATTAGATATAAACTTCCACCACCATTTCCAAAGGAGAGCTTTGTTGAATTCAACAAGATTGAGAATTCCCCAACGTCCCATGGGACGAGGTAGACAGATCCGATTCCAAGCGACCAGTCTAGCTCCTTTAGAGTTCAAGTCTGGCCCTTTCCAAAGGAAGTCCTTACGAGTCTTATCAATTTCCTTAATTACCCAAGCTGGTAGTTTGAAGACTGTCATCTAGTAAATAGGTATTATGGATAAGACAGAATTAATAAAGGTTAGACGACCACCAAGGGAAAGGTTAGTAGCTTTCCAAGTGGGAAGTCTCACTCGGACAGTCTGGATAAGTTTTGTCCAATCCTGGCGCCTGGGCCGTCTACCAGAAAGAGGTACTCCTAAGTAGGTAATAGGGAGGCAGTTCCTTTTGCAGTTGAGAATTGCTGCAAATGATATATTTGGTTGAAAAGCAAAGTTTGTTGAGTATAAGCAGCTTTTGGAAAAATTAATTGATAACCCAGAAGAACCTTCAAAAAGGTAAAGTATAAGTTTGATGATATGAAGGTCTTCATGTCCACCAGCGGAGAAGATGATAAGATCGTCCGCATATTGAATATGGCAGATTCGTTCATCTTGAAAAAGCTGAACCCCAATTAAGATTTTAGAACTGAGGGCGTGGTGGAACATGGCACTAAGAGCGTCGGCAGCTAAGGCGAAAAGGAGGGGAGAGAGCGGGTCTCCTTGTCTGAGCCCTTTTTTGTAGCGAATGTAACCTTGGGTGGTGCCATTGATTAGGATCTGGGCCTTGGCGGTCTTTAGGATGGTATGATTCCACGATAACCATCTGTTACTATCTAAGTTTTTTTCTTCCAAACTTTTTTTTTCCTCATTTTGATTTATATATTGTTGCTTAACTAATTTAAATAATTTGGAGTAAAAATGAGTCCTTTAAATATGATTCATTTGATTAATATAATAATTAAAAAAAATATGAACTAAGTTATCAATCATTAATTATATTAATAAAATTCGAATGAAATTTACTTAGTCAAATTAACTTTATCATAATTTGAAATATCTTCCATTGAATGTTTTTCTCTTTAACACAAATTCACGATTCAAATATTCAATTTAATCATGCTATATTATAGTTTAGAAATTCAAAATTGAAAGTGGCATAACACGCTTGCTTGCAAATTTCAGCTCATGATATAATAATCCTTTCAATCCATCTCATTAAAGAGAATCTTAAGAATATCCAAATTCATAGTGAAGAACGTTTGATCAGCTGGCAGTGTCCTCCAAGTGGCTGGATTAAACTCAATACAGATGGTTCAATTAATATTAATTTAGGATGGGCTACCGTGGGCGGTTTAGCGAGAAACTCTACTAGAGATTTTGTTACTGGTTTCAACTATAACATTGGCCCTGGCAACTCTGTGTTGGGTGAGCTCTAGGGGTTTGGAAAGGCCTCCTTTTGGCAGGCTACAGATGTGTATGTCTTGATGTGGATAGTAAATGTGTGATTGAGATAATATCCAAAAGAATGCCTCATGTTAACTGCTCTTATCGCATATTGAGAGAGATTCATCAATTACTAGAGAAAGATTGGACGATCCACATTACTCACACGTATCGGGAAGGAAATCGATGTGCAAACGCTTTGGCACTCCTCGCGCATAGTTTAAATCCAAGCCTATCTATCTTTACTCAACCTCCAAATGCTATCAAGGTGCTTTTGGATGACAACATTAGGGGAGTATCTTTCCCCAGAGTTTGCATAATTCAAATGTGTTTGGATTTTGTTCCCGTCTTATATATATAAAAAAAAGATACTTAAGATTTTTTTTTCACACAAAAAATACAAACGATGTGAATAAGGAGCGTGCATGCTTACCAAAATTGATTGTTCAATCTACATGACTTTAACTACGGATGAGAGGTTTAAACTATGAACCCACACCTATAATCGGTGATTTTTGACATTAAGCCACAAACACTCCTATTTTAAATTTAAGTCAGAGACAGATACAGATGTGGAGGGCACTTGTAATCTCAACAACACCTTATCTTCGCCTTGTGTAGGTTTCGATCTGGGGACTCCTCTGAAATGATTGGTGTAACCGGTGATTCCTTAACATCAATTCTTCTAAAATATTTGAATTCAAAACTTTTAAATATCTCACCTTTTTTTTCCATATAAAATGGAGCACCTACTACAAGGTTATGCTATTTGATTCTCAAGAAAGATGTTCTGGCCTTATTTTATGGTAAGTGTTATCCTTTTAAATAGATAAAATTCAATAATAAATTTTTTTTTCCCTGAACACAATTATTATTTATTAGAAAATATTTAATAAAACGCAAGTCACCCCCTTGTGATCATATCTACAAACTCGCTTTTCTTTCTTTCGCTCAACCATTTTCAGCAAACAAGTAAACCCTAATAAAGCCTCTCGAGATCCCTCTCCTTCTCCATCGCAATTGTAAACCCTAATGGCAGAATCCAGTGGTTCTGATCCCCGAGAAGCCGATCCGGATCCAGAGACGCTGTTCGCCCGGCGCTGCTGCTGTTGCGTCTGGGTTCCATGGCCGTCAAGTAGATCACACCCTCCTCCATCCGCCTCTGCCGAGTGGTGGGAGCGCATCGGAGTCTCAGATAGCAGCTGCGCCGCCACAACGCCAAATCGGTGGTGGGCGAAGCCGTTCTTGAAGGTCCGAGAATGGTC
Source organism: Dioscorea cayenensis subsp. rotundata (assembly GCF_009730915.1). NCBI lineage: Eukaryota > Viridiplantae > Streptophyta > Magnoliopsida > Dioscoreales > Dioscoreaceae > Dioscorea > Dioscorea cayenensis. The sequence continues at coordinate 6,074,111 of NC_052478.1, forward strand.
GGAGATCGTCGCCGGGCCGAGATGGAAGACCTTTATTAGAAGATTCAGGCGGAGTTCCAGGATCGGAAGGACGGTTTCCAGATTTCAGTATGATCCGTTGAGCTATGCGCTCAATTTCGATGATGGAGTTGGGCAAGATGATGATGGCCAGGAGGAGGACGCCGGAATTCGAAATTTCTCGGCGAGGTTTGCGTCGGCGGCGGCGGCGGCGGCCGCCGTGGATCACGATCAGACACGTGGAGGGATTTGATTGGATGATGGGACATAAAAGATGTGAATAAATATATTTGTATTATTTGTGATTAAAGAAATGAGAAGAGTTTTTGGAGAACACGCAAGAGTGCATGATATTTTATTTATTAAGTTGGTGTTGGATTGCGACGTCAATAGTTGACTATTTTTTTTATTTTAGGTTGGATTTTTTTAATAACTGTATGATAAAAGGTTTTTTTTACGTAGATGTATAATTTTGTGTAAAATGTAAAAGTATATTTTTATTTACTATATATATATTTTTATATTATATTACGTTGCATGGAGACTAATGGGATTTATATTATATGTAACAATGAAATGATTTTTATCAAATATTACTACGGGTAACCAATCTAAAACACAAAAAGAAATTGGTAATCTCTCCACATAAAAATGAATCGTAGTAAGATTGAAATTTGATGTTGCAACAATATTGGTTTTTGTATTATGTGTAAGAGCAAAACCAATTGATTATTCATTGGAATAATTGGTAATTAAATGTTTTATAATTCGAAATTTAAAAATTTCCCTAAGTATTTATCAAGAAAAGTAATTAATATTCATGTCATCAAAGACTGACAGCAGTCTATTTATCGTAAACAGTCTCATAAAGTACATTCGCGTGCCATATTTATACAGTAACAAAAGCACATTGAATAAAAATGATTAAGAGGAAAATAATACACTAACTCCTACCAGTACAACTACCAGAGGTTCGGACGCGTTATTTACTGCCTTCATTCTCTTGGTATTTCACTGTTTCATGTGAGTTTTCTTAACTTATTTTTTAAAAAAATAATTCGTATTACTTTAAAGAATTATCTATCACTAGAGTCAACATGGAACCAATGACAGTTTTTTTTTTGTTTTTTTAACGAAGATGATAAATGTTATTAGTTAAGGGATGTATGACAGTGCACCAGTTATGATAACTTGTAAATCTCTTGGGATGCATCATAAGTGAGTTAAAAATTTCTATCATACAACTCTAGAAGAGAGGAAGAGTGTTCCTCATATAAATTTTTCACAAGAAACCCTCAATTTACAAGTTAAGAGGTTCAAATTCGAAACTCTTTAAAAATAAAGCATGGTAGTTACTGTTGGTCTACAACCCAGTTCCCCAATAATAGTTTGTTTAAATCTAAATTTATAAAAATTGAGTTTTTATTTTATATATGCACTCTATTTGTGAAATAACTATTGTTGATGTTAAATAAACCCTTTTTTAAAAAAAAAAGAATTTAAACATATTAGAGAGATAATATATCATTACATTGCATATCGTTTTTGTTGGCTAACAAAATTGGTAACATTTGTTGATGTTATTATAAATTTCATTCAAACATATTGTACTTGAACTGTATTTCGAAAATAACGAAGGAGAAGACAGAGATTTTTTTTAGGGGTTAAAATATATCATCTTCCTTAGCAAATGATTTTACCAACTTGAGGTTCAAATTTTTACCTATTTATTTATTTATTTATTTATTTTATTTTTATTTTTTAAAAAATATTTTTTTTTTTTTGAAAAAATGAATAAACCACAATGCATTAGTAAAGAAAAAGGATTTTGACGTTGAATTTCAAGCGAATGGCATACATGCAACACATATTTTAGTGGAATAACGGCCAAAGTAGTGGATGCATCTTGTGACATCACAAGGACAAGACCTGAGATACTACCATGTATGATAAAATAGTACGATATAATTTTTTGAACAATTTCTTTATTGTTTAAAATTTATTTATTTAGTCTATTTACAAATTTAAACCTTTAAGTTTTTGTACTATTATAATTATCAGTCTCCCTAAACTCTAACCCCTTAAAAAGAAGAACTGATATGCCTCATTTAACATAGTAAAAAGATTAAAAGGTTATAATTTAAAATAAAAAGCTAAAAATTAAATTTTAAAAATAGATGAATTATTTAAGAAAATATACCAAATACTACCCTTGAACTACAAGAATGCCAAAAAGGTTAAGAAAGGTATAGCTTCATTGCTTTGATGAGTGAAAATGTATGCCTCCATTACCCGTGGAGCTTAAGAATATAATTCAATTTAAGTCGTTTTCTCTTTAAATAAAGTTATTCTTTTGTATTTCTTATAGAAGAAATACGTTTCTTAATCAACACACAAGGCACATTAATTTCAAATAATATAAAAGGAGGTCCATATGATGGTTTTTAACATTATTTACAACTTTTATTTCTTTGGTGCCTCATTGTTTCCTGTGAGTTTTCTAAACTTTTATATTTATATATATATCATATTATTTTAAATAATTATTTAATAGTAGAGCCAAGCATGGGCATGTAGGTTAGTTTGAGTAAAATTTTTGATAAGGCATCAAATTATGGTCAGTTTGTATTGTAGAGTCTAAACTTTGATTTGAATCAAAATTATTACTCATCAACTTTAATTTTGTTTCACTAGAAAATCATTGACAAATTTTAGTGTATTTTTTATTATGTGATGTCAAAAGTTTTTGTTAACAAGTGAGATAGAATTATCAGCTGAGCAAACACCGTGTTATATATATAATAATAGAGAATTTTGTTGTTTGTACATAATCAAAAATAGGCCGAATATCTTAGACGACCACTCGGTGAAACATAATTGAAGATGGATAACCATTTTAATTAAAATTGAAATTTGGATCTAAAAATAAAAAATGGCTGTAGTTTGGTACTCTATCAAAAATTTATTCATGTTAATTAATTACTTTAATTTCTATTAATTAGGTCATATTTGAATTATTCATATGCATTTTATTTATTTGTATAATATAAAATACTCATTATTTACGTTGATGTGGGGTGAGACCTTCAATTTTTTTAAAGAAATATGATGCAATTATTATATCATTGTTATTATATATTTTCTTTTAATTAAGTTATCTTATGTATTTTTTTTAAGTAGATGCACTTGAACTAATTAGAGAGCATGTCTAAACCACTATGCGTAAACTTACTCTTTATTTAAAATAAAAACAATAAAATAAAAGTATAACCCCACAATACTAAAATAAATTAAATAAAAATAATAATACAATTATTATATTAAATAAAACTGATATCCGGTGTTAATAATAAATAATATGGCTAGCTAAACATGAATTTTCAAATATTTTTGTTTGTAAATTTTTAATTTTAGATATATATTTTTATTGAACTTATCAATACATGATTATCAATTTTGTGAATATTAATGTAAAAAAAAAAAAAGAAATTTTGCTAAAGTACTTTATGGTTTGTCTCGTTATATATCAATTAGGGACTTGTAGTTTAAATTGTAACAATTTCATACCTTGTAATCTAAACTATTTTCATAAAAGTGTCAAAACTTTTAACTCTGTTAATCCTCTAACGTGGCATAAAAATAGATTTAAAATTACATTTTTGCCCTTATTTATATTACTAAAACATATATAAATAGTGTTTAAAAACCCTTCAAATTATAATTAAGAGTTAAACTTGAATGGTTCTTAATTAGTACGTGTTTTAGTAATGGCAAAAAGGTAAATTTATATTTAAATTAAATGAGTTAAGCATTTTGGCACATTTTTGCAAACAGTTTAGATTACAAAGTACTAAAGTATTATAATTCAAACTATAAATTTGGAATTGATAAAGAGACAAACCACAATTTACTTTAGCAAAATTTTCCCAAAAAAAATAAATAGAAATAATAAATAAAAAAATAAAACTTTAAACAAATGCAATTGCTATCTCAAAATATCTATAAAAAAATCATTGCAGGTTACACCAATGAGTTTTCTCTATTTGCTCCATCTCTCCCGAGTTTATGTTTTATTTTTCATTATAGACACTTATTATATATGGTTTGTTTGTGAGTCTTATATCTATGCATTAGATTATTTGTTAAATAATTGTTGTATTTAATAATTGAATTATATTATGAATTTGTATTAAGTTATTTTTTAATTATATTGTTTATTAATTTAGTGTTTAATTATTAATTGAGTTATTTGCTAATTATATAGATATAATAGGTATTACACTTTAACCAAAATTTTTAGATGCATATATATTTAATATTTTTAAAATATTGATTATTATACTTTCAAGTTTAAATTAATAGAATTATTTAATACTTATAATTTTTTTAAATTTTGAATCCAACACCTTTAAATTTTGTTTCTAATTCCACCACTTTATAATATGTATAGCATATTGGGTATAACTCCACCCATTTGTTTAGTTATTGTGATTTAGCACTTACATTATTAATTTTTCATAAAAACCATGACGTTAGTTACTTTCAGAAAAAAAAACCACTGTCTAAATAAAATATTTTCCATTTAACATTTAACTTAAAGATTATAATTATTTTTACATATGGAAACTATTTTTTTAAGATAATAATAGTAACATTTTAAAAAAATTATACCCAAACCATACTTCTCTTTTAGATCTTTAAAAACAACCAAAACTTCTTTCACATTTTTAAAATATAATTTTTTTAATAAGAAATAATTAATTTTTTCAAATAAAAAATCATTTCATTATTTTATACATTTCATTTACTTGATCTGAGAAGGGAATTATTTGTAATGAAAATAAATACTATTGATCATAGGTGAGTGTACGATGTTGTTGAACTTAGGGATGTACTCTATATTAGTGTATGTTTCTAACTAAATCTTAAATGAGGATGCTTATCATCTAGTGTTAAAATAATAATAATAATAATAATAATAATAATAATAATAATAATAATAATAATAATAATAATAATACGATTGGGTCCTTACATACCAGAAAGTTTAAACTTTGGATATTTTAAATCACTGTTCATATACCTGGCTGGAATAGCCAATTAGCCATAGGCACAATTCATAAACTTTTATATTTTTGAAAGCACAATTAGAAATGTGGCATATAAAAAATGAACTTTTACGTATATAACTTGACAAAATTAACATTTGATTATTAAAAAAAATAACATTTGAATTTATGCTCCTATTGAAGTACCTGTTTGGACGTATGCCCCAATCAAAAATCACATTTGCATTTACAATCCTAATAAAAGTAAATATTTTTTTATTATACCCTTGTAAAGTATATATTTACATATTCAATATAGGGAAACATGATATTTTTGCTTACCTTGTAAAGTGCATATTTTCACCATAAAATTATACTTGCATATGTGTTCCTATCCATAAATGTTCATAGTTGTGTATACAACCCCCAAAAAAATGCTTTTTATAAGTGTATACACAAAGTATCATTTTCATTGAGAATATGCTACAATGTGATTTTTTATGGTAGTATATAAGCAAATATACACAGTTGTAGGGGTGTATATGCATGTTCCCAACACATAGCTCGTCAGATTTCATAAAAAGAATTAAAAAAAATAAAATTTTAAAAAATTTATATATTTTTTTCTAAAAGGAATTCATAAAGTCAACCTATCCTGAGCAACTAACACGGCAAGCTGAATTGTTTTTTTAGTAAAATACGAATTTTAGTGTTTTTATAACCAAATATTTATTTTAATGTTTAGTGCATGAAATAAATATTTGGTATTAGAAAAAATCTGACAATTTGTGTCTGGCATATCACATAGTAATTTTTATATTAGCACTACCATACCTCTAATATAATAATTTAAATCCAGAAATCTAAATTAGTCCACTACTAATTACCTGTATTTATAATTGAAAGGTCTCATGTTTGAATTTTTCAGATTATAATTCACTTTTTGAGTGGAGAGTTTATTTTTAGGAGGTCAGTGAAGCCATCATAATTGGTGCACTTCTGTACTTATGTGTGTTTTTGCTTTGTCGTTTGTCGCCTTTGTAAAAAAAAAAAAAATTAAATACAAAATAAAAGTTTAATATAATTGAAAGAAAGCTAGTTTTGTATATTAAAGTCAATGATATTTTCATAAGAATAAATTAACCACAATTTTGTTTGTGTTGATCTTTATTTAAATAAATACAAGAGATCTTTTAATTGTCCCTTATAAATACTAATTAATAAATTCATTTGATGCATAGCGTTGTTCATATGGGTCTCATCGATTTGGTTAGCCCTGTGGCAAGTGCTGTGGCACCTTATCTGGTGGATCCAGTCGCACGCCAATTCAAGTACTTGTTCTTGCTCAGCAACAATGTCAATGCCATGACCGATGCCATGGATGAACTGAGAGCCAAGAGGGAGAGCACTATCCAAGACATCCGTAACGCTGAGCTAGAAGGCAAAGCATGCTCCCCAGAAGTAGCGCTTTGGCTTCAAAAGGTGGACACCGGTGAGCTTGAAGTGGCTGCCATCAAACAAGCATTTGATCAAAGAACAAACTGCATTGCAATGCCTTCACTCAATGTAGTTTCTAATTACAAGCTTGGCAGGAGAGCTTTCAAGAAGATGGAGGACGTGCTGCAACTACTGCACACAGAGAAGTTCGACATCGTAGCGAAGAGATTGCCTCCGGGTCCGGCAAGAGAGCTGGCAACTCCTTCAATGGTCTCCGATGTAAATCCAAACCTTGAGATGATATGCCAATATCTCAAAGAGAACACGACCGGGATCATTGCGATATGGGGCATGGGAGGGGTCGGCAAAACCACACTCTTGAAGAGCATCAACAATGAATTCTTTCGCGCGAAAGATGGCATGTTTGATCATGTCATTTGGGCTGTGGTTTCTCAAGACTACAGCTATGAAAAGATTCAATCCGATATCGCCACGAGTTTGGGATTGCCTTCTACCAATGCTAATGCTAATGCAATTCATGATTTTTTGAAAAGGAAAAGTTTCCTGCTACTGCTGGATGATCTTTGGAGTGAACTTGATCTTGAGAAGATTGGGGTGCCTCAGCCTAAAATGCATCATGATGAAGACAAGCACAAGAGGATGGTGGTGTTCACAACACGCTCGGAGGCGATCTGTGGTGTCATGGAGGCTGACAAGAAAATCAAAATGGAGTGCTTGGATCTTGCTGCTGCATGGCTTTTGTTCAAGGAGAAGGCCGGTGAAGAACTCATTGCATCTGACAAGCTAATTCAATACCATGCGGAGAGCATTGTGAGGGAGTGTGCTGGTCTACCGCTTGCTCTTATCACAATTGGCAAAGCAATGAGTACCAAGAAGACAACAACTGAATGGGAGTATGTCGCCAGCATGATGAGGAAATCAAAGTATCAAAGCATTCCAGGTATGAAAAAGAAATCAAACTTCTTTTCTATTTTGAAGTTCAGTTATGACAATTTGGAGAGTGATTCTTTGAGGCAATGCTTCATTCCAGGTATGAAGAAGGAATCAAACTTCTTTCCTATTTTGAAGATCAGTTATGACAATTTGGAAAGTGATACTTTGAGACAATGCTTCTTGTATTGCTCCTTATGGGGTGAGGATGTGGAAATACCAGCTGATGAACTCATAGAGTGTTGGATGGGGCATGGTTTGTTAGATGATTTTGATGATCTTAATGAAGCTTATAGCAAAGGTGAGACCATCATCGGAAACCTGAAAGAAGCATGCTTACTAGAACCAGTTGACTGGAGCAAGGTGCTGCGTTTGAATCCTAAATATGACAGCCATGTGAAGCTTCATGACGTGATCAGAGATCTTGCCTTGTGGATAACTTCAGATTGTGGAAAAAACAAGCAAGGATGGTTGGTGCAACCAAACACAAACTTGGAAAGATTACCTGAAGATTGCATCGACAGTGAAGTGATTAATTTTTCACTAAACAAAATAAGAGCATTGGATGGATCTCCTAATTGCCATAAACTCAGAACACTGATACTCTCCGGAAATTGGCAATTAGTTGCTATTTCTACTGAATTCTTTACAAAAATGCATTGCCTCAAGTATTTGGATTTAAGTCATGCTCATATCACCACTTTGCCTGATGAGATTGGCGGACTCATTGGGTTGGAATATCTCAATTTATCATGGACAAGTCTCATATCCTTACCCATGCCTTTGGGTAATTTGCAGAACCTGAAGTATCTATATTGTCAAGCATATTTGCTAAAGGACATTCCTTATGGGCTGATAGCAAGCTTAACAAAGCTGCAAGTGTTGGATCTATATGGCACTAGTTTCTATTTCCTTGAAGAAAGATACCTGGATGAGTTGTTGAGCTTAACTGAATTGAAAGGAGTGGGGATCTGCATAAAACGGATCGCTTTATTGGCAAGACTCTATCATGTTCCAAAACAGAGACTTCATTTGCGAGGCCGAGGTCTTTTGGATTTTTTGGTCTATCAGAAGAACCTCTACCCTGATGAATTAATTAATCTTACTTGGGTCAACATATCTCAATCCCTGCTTGGAAGCAACTGCAAGACAAACCTTCATGAGTTAAAGATTTCCATAATCACAACATTACAAGAGTTGGTAATCACAACACAAGGTGATAGTTCTTGGTGCCTTTCTCATCTGAAGACCTTATCTTTGGTTGGACTCCCCCAATTAAGGAATGTCATTTGGAAAGATTTGGAAGCATGTCATTTTCTTCCCAGCCTTACTCGCTTAGTAATTGATGGATGTGACAGCTTGACTAACTTGTGTTGGACAGCTGAGCTTCCATGTCTTCAGATACTCTCTATAATGAGATGCACTGAACTAAAGAGTATTATCACAGCTGGTGATGAATCTGATGGTGATGCAACAGTGACTGAAAATGGCAACATTTTCAATAGTCTCAAGGAATTGGACCTTTGGGATAATCCAAATTTAGAATGGATATGTGAGGAAGAACTGTCCTTGCCTTCCATTGAAAGATTTTGTTTGACTAGATGTTTCAAGTTGCAAAAGCTCCCACTTGGATTAGACAGCGCTAAGAATTTAAAGATCATACATGTGTCACCGGAGAGTGTGTGGGAGAACATGGATTGGGTACACAAAGATCTCTTCTCTCATTTGGTTCAAGTCACAATAGCTGGTCCTTTGGTACCCATTATGTTTTTTTAGATCCATATTGGCATTGTATATATTTATAGATTACTTGATTTGCTTCTCTCCATGACAAATGCCTATTTATGTTTTTCTATCATTTGCGTGAAATGCTGGTTCATGTGTACAAGTCTCGTAATTTTGTTTTCTTTTTATGTTTATTAAAGATTTTATTTGTTTATTTATTCTGAAGAGAAAGTATTTTAACAATTTGATGTGTTTATTACACTATTACTATAATATAATTAACTCCCATGTAAAAAGTCAAATATTGAGGGTTTGACTTATTTTAAAAGCATGATTAAAATTTTGGGGCTCTATGCAGAGTGTGCTATCCACATTATTAATTAAATAAAATTATTATCTATGTTATTGTGGGAGGAAATGTTTTTAAAAATAATAAAAAATAATAAATAAATCACTTATTCATAAATAATAATAATAATAATAATAATTATAATTATTATTATTATTATAATGACAAGTACAATGCAAGTGGTAGGCAGAGAACTGTAACAAGTTAATTTTAATTTTTGAAATTTTTTTGATAAATTTAATGTATTGATATTTAATCAATTTAAACTATTTGCAGCAATACTGAATTTTTTATTCAAAAATTTATCCATTTGACTAAAATATTAATTGGGTGATTGAGCATTAATTAGATTCGTATCGCTTCAATAAAACAATTCATTTTAATGTTAATAAATTCAAATTTTATGATAATTTGAAACATCTTAAAATGGAAGTTTTCTGTCTATATAAATTCAAAATTTTAAACTTACATCCAATTTATTCTCAATTTTATGATCCAAATCACCATCCTAGACCTCGAATTTTTATATTTGAAAAATCTTGGTACACTAACGAACAAATAGAGAATTTAATTCAAGGTTGGTGGTCTGACATAAACCCTAAAGGCTGCGGGGCTTTCATTATCTCAAAAAAATTAGCATTTTTAAAAGTTAAACTCCGCAATTGGGCCAAGGACACATTTGGAGTCCAAAATATCTACAAGAAAAGCTTATTTGTAGAATTAAATTCATTTTACTAAAACAAGAAGAAATTTACTGGAAACAAAGATCCAGAATAGCCTAGCTTAAAGAGGGAAACTCAAATACAAAGTTTTTTCACCTTCTTGCGAATGGAAGAAGGAATAAAAATTTCATACCCAGCACTCGTTTCAACGACCAATGGGTAGAAGGAAACTAAGAAATTGGTAAAATATTCATTGCACATTTTCAATTACAACTTGGTACTCCAATCTCTCAAAGATTCCTACTCGATTGGCAAAACCTATTCGACTACAAGGAAAGAGTTGATATCTCCTCTCTTGGACTTTCTTTTACTCTAGAAGAGATTAAACAAGCAATTTTTGGCTTAAACACTGATAAGGCTCCAGGTCTAGATGGTTTCCCAATATTCTTCTTTCAGAAACACTGGAACTTTATCCAGGAGAACCTCATAAACTTTGTGATGATTTTTATGATGGTTTGATCAACTCTAAGCGCCTTAACTGGGTTCATATTGCACTTATCGCCAAAACAAGTGCTCCTACAGAAGTTTCTGATTTCAGACCCATCAACTTAATGAACTCTACCTGTAAAATTATTTCTAAGATCCTTGCCTCAAGGCTGAGTCAAGTGATTAATGCTCTAGTTGATGAATCATACTCTGGTTTCATTAAGGGTAGATGTATTGCAGATAATATTGTTGCAGCTCAACAAGTAATTTTTAATCTTCAAAAAAAGAAACTTCTTGGCTTTGCCTTCAAAATGGATTTTGCAAAAGATTTTGACTCTTTATACTGGAACTTCCTTCTAGAGATTTTAACTTAAAGGGGATTCAATCCCCGATGGTTATCCTGGGTTCATACCATTCTAGAAACTGCAAAGACACATATCCTCATTAATGAAACAACCCAGGGATATATCCGTTGCAAGAGAGGATTGAGACAAGGAGATCCCCTCTCTTCTCTTCTATTTGCTCTAGCTGTAGATGTTCTCAGTGCAATGTTCAACCATGAAATTAGATCAAAAGCCTTAATTGGAGTTCAACTCGACTAATCAAATAGCATATGTCACTTGCAATACACAGATGACCTTGTCATCTTCTCTGCAGGAGGACATGAAGATCTTCAAATAATTAAATTAATTCTTTACCTCTTCGAAGGATCTTTTGGCCTCTCAATTAATTTCTCGAAAAGTTGCTTATATTCCACAAATTATGGCTACCAACCACATTCATCCTCAGCAGGGATTCTAAACTACAACAGGGATTGTCTTCCAATTACATACCTTGGAGTTCCTCTATCTGGAAGACGACCAAAACATCAAGATTGAGCAAAGCTCATTGGAATGGTCCAATCTAGACTCACACCCTGGAAAGCAAACTATCTAGATGTTCTACTGTTTCAGAACCTTTGTGGCAAAAAACGTAGGTGTTTGTTGCGTTTAGATTACAACCTTTCTTAAAAAGGTTCTCGAGAGTAAAAATTTTATTTTTCCAAACAATCCAGCAGAATAAAGTGATTTTGCTTGGGGATTTGATTTTCCAGAACTGAGGGTAAAGCTAACTGCGAATTCCTCCATCTATTAAGAATTTGTAGAAGGACTTAACAAAGAAGGTTCCCATTTATTATAATGGCCAAGTATTGATATCCTCTTGATCATTAGAATAGTCCAGAATTGAATTCAAGAGTGTAGTAAGATCATAAATTATAGATGTTCGAAAGAAGTTACCTGGAGAGTTGAGGAATTGAGTGATTTGTCTTAAAAAAATCAAGGGAAAATTACAATCCATGAACAGTGATGGGCAGATGTCTTTAGGAGATTGTCCTTCATACCATCGATCAAACCAAAAGGAAGTGCTAGCACTATTTTTAATTGTTTTGGAGATACATGCTCTAAATGATGGTAGGATGGTGTTAATCCCTGCTCAGAAGAAGGGTTTATTTCTCGGGGGATGTTGAAACAAAACTCCAAGAGGTTTTCTAATAGAATAAATAGCATTGATTATGTTGCTCCAACAACTATTTGGGTTCAAAGTGATCTTCCACCACCATTTTCCAAGTAGAGCTTTGTTGAACTCCTGAAGGTTAAGGATTCCCCATCCGCTCATGATACGAGGTCGGTAGATCCTTTTCCAGGCGGCCAATTTGATTCCATTGGAACTAAGATCTGGTCCTTTCTACAGAAAATCTCTTCTAATCTTATCAATGTCGTGTATAACCCAGGTGGGTAGTTTAAATACCGACATCCAGTTAACTGGGATTGTGGATAAGACAGAGTTGATAAGGGTTAGATGACCTCCTAAAGATATATCTATTTCTGGATTGTGAATTTTCAAAGCGAATTTGGTCCTTCTTCTTACAAATTTTTGCTCCAAGCTCTTTCCTATCCTTAATCTCCAATATTTGGACCTCCTGGATTCTATTTCTAAATTCTAATCTTCATAACCTTTGGGATCTTAGTTCCCGAGCAATTATTTGAAATATTTGGCTAGAACGGAATAATCTTATATTTTTCTTAAATTTTCTACCCCCTCATTCTGTATTATCTAAGATAGTTAATATGCTCCTTTCTTGGCTTTCTGCAGATTTAGGGGCTCATCAACATGCGAATCTGGAAACCTCTCAGAGGATCAAGCGCTCTCTCAGCTTTATAAGCGCAAGAGTTGCAGAGCATTTCGGCACTACAACGCGCACTTTAGACCAAGAGTAGTCTTCTTTTTGCTGCAATTTGGGCAGGCCTGTGACTACTTTAGGAAGTCTTAGCCGGCCCAGTTTCTTTCTATCTATCTGTGTTGTCTTTGCCTTTCTTTTTTTCCTCACCCCTGGTGAGGTCCTTAGACTGTTTTCTTCTTTTGCATTGTTGTTTTACTTTCTTTGTGTTTGTCTTGTTCCTTTGTTCTTTTTTTTTTTATAAAGTTGTGGTTTATTCACTTTTTATCAACTTAAACACAAATAATGGCAGATTAGATTAAGACAACAAAAGACAATAATCGGTTACTATATTCTTTTCAGTGTTTTGAATAGAAAGAAAGAATGAGAAGGAATTGGTAACGTTTGTTTCAAAGAGAAGTGTTTCTGTGAGGATTTGAATTAAGAGATTTCTTTTAAAAATCTAACATTTTTACCTTTTATCTTATACTACTGATATATCTTTGAGGAGAAAAAATTGTTGCTATGATCGTCAATATTGTTATATTATTATTAGCATAATCAATATATTGCCATTAACAAGTTAATTATTACTAAAAATAGGATTATTTTTTTAATTATTATAAATATTTTTTTTGATAAGAACCAAGGTATAGTCTAGTAGTAAAGAAAAAAAAATTGCTATGATTGTCAGGATTGTTACATTTATATCAACATAATCTATGTATTACCATTAATATTTTCATTGTTACTAATAATAGGATTTCTATTTTAATTGCTATAAAAATTTTCACAATTAAATATTTTATTGTTTATAAAAACTAATTATTGTTGAATATATTTATATTATATATGTTTTTTTGCGCAATAACTATTATTATACATAATAATAAAAGCACAATGATATAGATATACACATCAAGTCAAAATCTGTGGTAATTCATATTTTTCAAAAGAAAATTAAGAATAAGATATTTAAAAAAATATACTTATAGTATTTATGCATTAAGGTACACTTTACTCATACACTTTTGGATACATACAGCCAGCTGCTTGTTCTTAAAAAATCATTCCAAGAGTTGACAAACAGAAATTCAAATAGAGAGAGAGAGAGAGAGAGAGAGAGAGAGAGAGAGAGAGTTGCAGGTTGTGTTATAAAAAAAATGAGGGGATGCTAGAGTGATATGTTAATTTTTATTCAATATGTGATTAATAAATAATTTTAGATTTAAAGAAGTGAAATTAAAGACCTAAAAAATTTTCAAAATGTCATTGGAATACTCTGGCAAGTGACCAAAAAGAAAGAAAAAAAATGTTCATTTCTAAATTTCTATTTGTCTAAAAAAAAATTAATTTTAAGAAATCCATTGTGTAATTTTTTTTTATTAGTTTTGTTTCCATTTATACAAAAAAATATATATATGTGACTTATTTTACCACATCATTTGTTACATAATTTAAATGAAAATCAATAGATTGCAAATAATCATATAATTTCCTAATCTTAGCATAACAATTCATCAAATAAATATTCTTTTAAAAGAATTGGACAGAGAATATTTTCTCTAATTAATTCTGTGATAGGAGTTCTTTTTTTATTTTACAAGTTTTAATTATCTAAATAAATATATTTAATAATTTACTCTTAAATATATATTAAAAGTAATCTTTTAATTATAATTAATGTATGAAAAAAATTTAGATGAATTATCTACATTTTGACATTACAAGAGCAAGGTTTGAGATACTACCATTTAATATTTGTGATGAAATGCTAGGCTTGGACTTCAAGATTTTCCGAAAGGATAAAGAAAGGTACAGCTCGTTGCTTTGAGTAAAGAAAGTTATGCCTTCCGGGCCACTAAAGTTTAAGAATATGATTCCATTCAAGTCTCTTTTTCATTTTTCATATGCATGTATATATTATATATTGCTGGCACTTTTATCACCAATTATAAATTAAATTATGTGACAGTACAAAACACTGATGATATTATTTCTTTTTCTCTTTTTTTATTAAAAAAAAGTTATTCTCTTGCATTTATTTAAAGAAGATATACGTTCCTTAATCATCACCCAAGGCATATCAATTCAACTAATATAAAAGGAGGTTCATAAGACTTATTTTTTTACATTATAAGCCTTGATTTCCTTGGTGCTTCATTGGTTCTTGTGAGTTTTCTCAACTTAGTTTATTTTTTTAGTTATATTATTTTTTTAATTATTTAACAGTAGAGCCAAGCATGAGCATATATTATTGTTTTTTTTAAAATTTGATTATGCTAGGTTCCGATTGTTGATATGCATTTTATTTATATATAAAATACTAAGTATTCTTCAACACTTCTGTTGATGTGGGTTTAGAACTTTAGACCTTTATTATATTATATTATATTATATTTTTTCAACATGTGATGCAAGTATTATTTATATTTTATTGTTAATATTTGCTTTTATTGTTATTATTGTCTTTTATGAAGTTATCTTATGTATTTCTGTATCGATTGCATATTTTTAATTAATTCTTAATGATAAAGCAATTTGAACTAAGATAGTGTGTGTTAAACCACTTATGTTTAAATTTTACCCAAGCAGGTCATTACATAGTTACTGTGAAACCACAAATCTTTAAATATACATATATATAGCTTCCTTTTTGTTTTTTTTTGTTTTGGTTAAGGTTATACATAGCTTCCTCACTTTATGATTTTGCGCTTGCATTATTAATATTTCATAAAAACTTTAATATTATTTATTTTCATTGCAAATAATCTGTCATTCTCCAAAGAGAATATATATATTTTTAATATTTTTCATTTAATATTTAAATTTTAAAATATAATTATTTTTGGATATTGAAGCTTTTTCTTTACAAATAATAAGTCATTTAAAAAATTATATACACAAACTATACTCCTATACAACTTTAAAAACAACCATTTTTTTTTCTATTTTTAAAATTACAAATAATAATATTTTAAAATATATTTTGATTAAGGCTTTATTGCTAAAGAAATTTTTTTTCTATGTTAATTGTCTAAATAACCAAAGGCCAAATTTTATTTATTAAAATATCCTACAGCCATTGTATCCATGTCCAATCAACGTCTACTACAGATTCGACATTTTTATAAACTAAAAAAATGGCATTTCCTCAATTTCATCATTGTTTTAATTATAATTATTTCATAATTTCTAAACTGTTTTTTTTTTGTTTTTTAACTACTTTTTTAATTGTTATTTATTTTTTAAATTATTATTTAAAAACATATTTATTTTAAAAATGTATTATTATTAAAATAGAAAGCATTTTCCCACAATTTTTAAACTTTTTTTTTCCTAATTTCCTTAAATTATCTGTTTTAAATTTTTTAAAATTTAGCTTCCCTGTTGTAACGAAATATTTTGTTTTTAATAATATCGGGTCATGTTAAACATGGAGAATATAGATATTTAATGAAAATCACTCCATAAGATAAATGGTTGCATGAAAAAAAACCTTTCCTCCATTTATACCTTAAACATGGAAAATATAGATATTTAATGAGAATTACTCCATAAGATAAATGGTTGTATGGAAAAAACTTTTTCTCCATTTATACCTTATAATTATTTTGTTGAATTTATTTTAACAAGAAGACTTATGGAAAAAAAAAATTAAAAATTATGATTTCTCTTTTAAGATAATCACTAGTCATATTTATTTCTTTTCTTTACTTATTTTTCATGATCAACAACTATAAAAAATTTTAAAATTAAAATTTACAATTTAAAAATATCTAATGTGTGAAATTTATCTTGAAATTAAATTTTTAATTAAAATACTTTATTTTTGACAAATTACTAACTCTCAAATATAGCATGCTATTTTCAACAATATTAATACATACCATGTCATTTCAATGATATTAAAGCAAATACTCTATAATTATTATTTTATTCTTAGCATGTCACTGTAATTTCAAATGTAATTACATATGTAGTAACTTTTAACCGCACTATTTTGAATTTTGAACAATTACTTAAGCGTGTATAATAAAATTCTCAAAATAATCAGAATCCATTTGTGCACAGGGTTGTAGGAAAGAATCATCTATATTTTTAATATTATTTAATATGTATTATTTAATTTGGAATTTACATGTAAGTTAATTTTTATTAATTTTATTAGTAGCCTACTAGTCCAATTGTTTCTACTTATGTTGTTAGTTTGGGTCTCCCAAGGATAAATTTGACCATTGTTCCTTTGGAATACGTGATATGCTTATGTAAATTTTGGAATTGGAACTCAACCATGGCCATAAAAATTCCAATTTAAGTTCTAATTTCAGTTCTTGTTTTGCATGGTTTAGGTTCCAATTAATTTGATTATTCTATATATTATATAATTTTTATTTACAAAATTAAAATGAATCGAATATGGTTCTGTTTAATTCAAATAGTAACAGTTCTGGTTAGGTTTGGTGGTTTGAGCCAAACATGAGTCAAATTTACCTAAAAATTAAGTTGGAATTACATTTTTGTGGCATTATGTATTTTGTTATTAATTTTAATAATGGATGGCCACCACGAATATTGATAATAAAACTTTGGACTATTACTGATAGTTAAAGATAAATTCAAAATAATTTTCATTGATTTATGTATTATTTATTTTAGAATTTTTCCTAGAAATGGAAGTCTTGAATCAGCAATATGAACACTTCATCTGGATGAAATTTATATGATTTTTGTTTTTTAATAAATATATATATAAAAAGAGAATGTTATATGGTTTGCTTTCTAAATAAAATATTCCAGTATCAAATTTTCTATTTTCCTTTGTATGAAATTATTACTATAGTTTTCATATTACCATTTTTTTTTTGTTATTGATATGATTTTAATATTTTCTACTATTAAATAGATGTTTGAGATTATATGTATAACTATGACAAGCAAGAAAATTATTCATGTGGAAAATTGTTCATTGGATAAAAAAAAGTTATTTATAGTGTGTTTGATGGTATATAAGGATGTGATTAATTAAGAGACTTTGTCGTGAATATTAATTTGACCAAGAAAGTTGCATACTCTCATGTTTTCCAATTATTGGTGCTTTGTGAACTATGTACTTAATTAGTATAAATTGTGTAAGTATATACACTGTAGCATATGTTACTTAATCATCACCAAGGCACATCAATTCAACAAATAAAATTAAAAGGAGGTTTCTAAAATGTTTATCTTTAGCATTACAAGCCTTCACTTCCTTGGTGCTTCATTGTTTCTTGTGAGTTTCTCAACTTAATTTATTTTTTTAGTTATATTATTTTTAAAAATTATTTAACACTAGAGCCGACTATAAGCATATATTATCGCTTCTTTGAGTTTGATTGATTAGGCTAGGTTTCAATTGTTCATATGCATTTTATTTATTTATGAAATACTAAGCATTCCGTATCACTTCTGTTGATGTGGGTTTAGACCTTTATTTTATTTTATTTTATTTTATTTTTTAAAACATGTGATGCAAGTATTATATATATATAATATTTTTCTTTTATTGTTGTTATTTTCTTTCATGAAGTTATCTTATGTATTTCTATATTAGTTGCATATTTTTAATTAATTTTTAATTATGAAGCAATTTGAACTAAGATAGTGTGTATGTTAAACCACTTATGTTTAAATTTGAATGTAATTGACATGAATTAATAGACTTAAATATGTTTATCCAAGTAGGTCATTACATAGTTACTATAAAACCATAAATCTTTCAATATATATTTATAGCTCCCTCACTTTATGATTTAGCACTTGCATTATTAATATTTGATAAAAACCCCCTAATATTATTTATTTTCGTTGCAAATAATCCGTCATTCTCCAAAGAGAATACATTTTTAAATTTTTTTTCATGTAATAGTTAAATTTAAAAATATAATTTTTTATATTGAAGCTTTTTCTTTATAAATAATAAGAGTCATTTAAAACTCCTATACACATTTAAAAACAACCAAAATTTCCTTTTTTTTTTTAATATAAGTAATAATATTTTAAAAAACAATTTTGATTAAG
Source organism: Dioscorea cayenensis subsp. rotundata (assembly GCF_009730915.1). NCBI lineage: Eukaryota > Viridiplantae > Streptophyta > Magnoliopsida > Dioscoreales > Dioscoreaceae > Dioscorea > Dioscorea cayenensis. The sequence continues at coordinate 6,093,023 of NC_052478.1, forward strand.
GTTTTTTTCTTAAAGTAAATTTTTTTTTTTTGTAATAATTGTCTAAATATCCGGAGGCCAAATGTTATTTATTAAAATAGCCTAGGGCCATCGTACCTATGTCTAATCAAACATCTAGTGCCAATAAAAAAATTTTATAAACTAAAAAAATGGGATTTTCTCAATTTCATCATTATTTTTCTTTATAATTACTTTATAATTACTAAACTTTTTTTAACTTATTTTTTTAAAAATTATTATTGATTTTTTTAAAATTATTAATATTTATTTTAAAAAAATATATTATTATTAAAAAAAGTAGGCAGCATTTTTTTTTTTACCATTTTTAAACTTTTCCTTAAAATACCTAATATGTAAAATTTAGTTTTAAATTAAATTTTTATTAAAATACTTTATTTTTAAGAAATGTTGACAAACTATAAATTTGAATCGTCGACCTTTATTTTTAATATCGTTGACCTTTTCGACAATATTAAAGCAAACCATGCTATTTTCAATGGTATCAAAACAAATACACTATAATTATTATTTTATTTTAAATATGTCACTATAATTTTAGATGTAATTACATATATAGTAACTCTTAACTGCACTAGGTTATTTTGGATTTTGAGTAATTAGTTAAGTGCGTATAATAAAATTTTCAAAATAACGAGAACCCATTTGTGAATGGGGTTGTAGGACCGAATCATCCATATTTTTAATATTATTTAATCTGTATTATTTAATTTTGAATTTACATATAAGTTAGTCTTTTATTAATTTTTTTAGTATAGTCTACTAGTCCTATTGTTTCTACTATTGATGTTAGTTTGGGTCCTCTTAAATATAGACTTGACCTCTGTTCCTTTGGTATATGATTTCGGTTTTGTAAATTTTGGAATCGGAACTCAACCATAGCCATAAGGTTCAATTTTAATTCTAGTGTCAGTCCTATTTCTGAATGATTTGAGTTCCAATTAATTTTATTATACTAAGTATTGTATAATTTTTATTTAAAACATTAAAATAAACTGAACATGGTGATTTTCAGTTTCTAACTTGACAAAAACCTTGACCAAAACCTTAAAATTTTTCTTTAAAGTTCTGGTTTCATTCAAATAGTAATTGTTCTCGGTTAGTTTGGTGGTTTGAACCAAACAAGAGTCAGATTCCTCTAAAAATTAGGCTGGAAATACATTTTTTGTCACTTGCATTTTATTATTAAATTTAATCATGGATGGTGACCAAGAATATTGATAATAAAACTTTGGATTGTTATCTCTTAGTTAAAGATTAATTCTAAAATAATATTCACTAATTTGAGTTTTATTTATTTAGAATTTTTCCTAGAAATTGAACTCTTGAATATGCAAATTAAATAAATGTCAACTCAGAGAGACAGAGAGAGAGAGAGAGAGAGAGAGAGAGAGAGAGAGTTATATGGTTTGCTTTCTAAAAAAATTTTCCATTATAGAGAGAGATGGTTTGCTTTCTAAAAATATATTCCATTATCAAATTTTCTTTTTTTCTTTGTATAAAATTATTACTGTAGTTTTCACATTACCATTTTTTGTTATTGATATGATTTTAATATTTTCTGTCATTAAATAGATGTTTGAGATTATAAATATAAGCAAGAAATTATTAGTGTGTAAAATTATTCATTGAATAAAAATTATTATTTTATGTTGTGTTTGACAATAAATAAGGATGTGATTCATTACGAGAATGTGTCGTGAAAATTAATTTGAGCGAGAAAGTTGCATACTTTCATCTTTTTCTGATTATTGGTGTTTTGTGAACTATGCACTTAATTAGTATAATTTATGTAAATATATACAATACATATTATGAATGTAATGGCTTGACTTTATTGAGAAAACTTGTCTCTATATATAGATAGGGTCGGAGACAAAATAGGAATTACATAATATAGAAACAAATCATAAAAGAATTAAAATAGGAGAAAATTACATAATATAGAAAAAATTAAAAATGAGAAAGTTATATAAAAAAATTCTAACAAGTTGTTCCCATTTCTTGTTGTTCCTCTTTCTCAGTCGTTTCTCTTTCTTGTTTTGATGTTTGTGTGCTTTGTGTACTTGTTTTGTGTAATCGTTCTTGTTCTTGCTTCACCTCTGGTGACTGCTCTCAATATCTCGTTCGGTTTGTAGCTCTTTTTTAATTTTTTTTTTTTTAATTTCAGGGTTTGTTTGTTTCACTTTTGTTTTTTTTAATAAAGCAGTGGTTTATCTATTTTATTCAAAAAAAATTCTAGCAATAAAAAAAACTAAATCAGGACACTCTAATATGAGAACACTCTAATATGCGAGATTCTAACACATATTTATGTAATTTATTTGAATTTATAATTTATTTTATAACAAGTTAACAAGTGATATATATCATGATTGCACTTGTGTACATGGGTTTGACAATTATTTATTTATTAGGAAGGATGACAATCACATCTCTTGCAACATGATATTTTTTTTATGTCGACAATCAAATCTGATTCAAAGTTAATTTTTTTTTTATTGATATGTGAATTTTATTTTATTTTATTTTTTTATTAAGCAATGCGAGTTTTAATGCTTTGTATATTAAATTAAAAAATCTGATAACTTTAATATTACCGATCATCTAGTCATTTTTTATATTCGCATGCACTATCGTACCTCAAATATGTACAATAAATTAAATCTTAATTAAATGATTGAAAAAGATTTATAGATGTACATTAATTGATGAGAATATTTATTTAATTGAATGATGAGAGATAAGATAGTTTTTGGTTAATTACTAATTAATAATCTCATTTGATGCGTAGCAATATTGATTGATATGGGTGTCATCGATCTCGTTAGCCCATTGGTCAATGCTGCCACTCCTTACTTGGTGGATCCCATCGCACGCCAATTCAAGTACTTGTTCATGCTCAGCAACAATGTGAAAGCCATGACGGATGCCATGGATGAATTGAGAGCCAAAAGGGTGAGCACTGAGCAAGACATTCAAAAAGCTGAGTTAGAAGGCAAAACTTGCTCCCCAGACGTAGAGCTTTGGCTTCGAAAGGTGGACGCCTTTGATCAGCGTGAAGTGACTGCCATCGAGCAAGAATATTATCAAAGAACAAATTGCATCGCAATGCCTTCACTCAATATAGCTTCAAATTACAAGCTTGGCAGGCGAGCTTTCAGTAAAAAGGAAGAAATGATGGAACTACTTGAAAAAGCAACGAAGTTTGATGTTGTGGCCAAGAAATTGCCTCCGGGTCCTGCGAGAGAGTTGGCAACTCCTTCAATGGTCTCAAATCAAAATTCAAACCTTGAGACAATATGCCAATATCTCAAAGAAAACATGACTGGGATCATTGGGATATGGGGCATGGGAGGGGTCGGCAAAACCACACTCTTGAAGAGCATCAACAATGAATTCTATCTCTCAAAAGATGGCATGTTTGATCATGTCATTTGGGTTGTGGTTTCTCAAGATTACAGCTATCAAAAGATTCAATCCGATATTGCCAAGAATTTGGGATTGACATCTACCAATGCTAATGCAATCCATGATTTTTTGAAAAGGAAAAGTTTCCTCCTACTGCTGGATGATCTCTGGAGTAAGCTTGATCTCGAGAACATTGGGGTGCCTCAGCCTAAATTAATGCATCATGATCAAGACAAGCACAAGAGGATGGTGGTGTTCACAACACGCTCGGAGAATGTTTGTGGTGACATGGAGGCCAACAAGACGATCAAAATGGAATGCTTGGTTCCTGATGCTGCATGGCGTTTGTTCAAAGCCCAAGCCGGTGAAGAACTCATTGCATCTGATAATCTAATTCAACAGCATGCAAAGGATATTGTGAGGGAATGTGCTGGTTTGCCACTTGCTCTTGCCACAGTTGGCAAAGCCATGCGCATCAAGAAGACAGAACAAGAATGGGAGTATGTGGCTAGCATGATGAGGAAATCAAAGTATTCAGGCATTCCAGGTATGAGGAAGGAATCAGACTTTTTTCCTATTTTGAAGTTCAGTTATGACAATCTGGAGAGCGATCTTCTGAGACAATGCTTCTTGTATTGTTCCTTATGGGGTGAGGATGTGGAAATAGATACTGATGATCTCATAGAATGTTGGATGGGCCATGGTTTGTTAGATGATTTTGATGACCTTGGTGAAGCTTACAACAAAGGTGGGATCTTCATTGGAAACCTGAAAGAAGCATGCTTATTACTAGAATCAGCTACCCCATTTCGGTATCATAAACACAAGAGCTTTGTAAAGCTTCATGATGTGATTAGAGATCTTGCCTTATGGATAACTTCAGATTGTGGGAGAAACAAGAAAGGTTGGTTGGTGCAACCAAAATCATCCTTAGAAAGATTACCAGAGGATGTCATCGATAGGGAAGTGATTAACATTTTAGTTAGCAATATGAAAGCATTGGATGGATTTATTAATTTCCATAAGCTCAAAACATTGATTCTCTCCAAAGAAATTGTGGGACGACATCGTATTTCTCCTGAACTCTTTACAAAAATGCCTTGCCTCAAGTTTTTGGATCTAAGTCGTGCTCGTATGGACACTTTGCCTAAAGAGATTGGTAAGCTTTTTGGACTGGAATATTTCAAGTTACCATCACAACTCAGATCTTTATCCACTGCTTTGGGTGATTTGAAGAACTTGAAGTATCTATATTCTTTCCCTCAATATAAGTTACAGATTCCTTATGGGCTACTAACAAGGCTAACAAAGTTGCGAGTATTGGATCTATGTTCCACTGCCGACGTCTACCTTGAAAAAAGACATGTGGATGAGTTGCTGATCTTAAAAGAATTGAAAGGAGTGGGGATTAACATAAGACGCATTTCTACGTTGGAAAGGCTATGTCTTGTTCCAAAAAGGAGACTTCGATTGGGCTACTTGGATGATGCACCAGATTTTACTTCCTTCAGCATATCTCCGTCACAGCTTGGAAGCAACAGCAAGACAAACCTTCAACAATTCCAAATTTTCAATATTCAAAGCTTACAAGAATTGGTGATGACAACAGAAGGTGACAGTTCTTGGTGCCTTTCTCACCTCAATGCCTTTAGTTTAAGTAATCTCCCTCAGCTAAAGAATGTCATTTGGAAGGATTTGGAAGCACACTTTTTTCTCCCTGTGCTGGCTTACTTAAATATCTTTAAATGCAAAAGCTTGACTAGCTTGTGCTGGACTGCTGACCTACCACATCTTAAAGAACTCCAAATATCTACTTGTGATGAACTGAAGAGTATTATTAAAACTAGTGATGATGCTACAAAGGTGATTGAAGAAGAAGGGAACCTTTTCAAGAGCCTCAAGTCATTGGATCTTTGGGATAATCCAAATTTGGAATGCATATACGAGGGAGATCTATCCCTGTCTTCCATTGAAAAGATTTCTTTGGGAGGGTGTTCCAAGCTGAGAAAGCTCCCACTTGGATTGGACAGTGCTAAAACCCTAGAGTACATAGATGTCGATATTGACATGTGGGACAACATGGATTGGGCACACAAGGATCACTTCTCCCATTTTGTGGGTAAGCGCAGCCGGTTAAGACGATTTATACAATTTATGTAGCTGAGTCACAATAGCGTTTCTGTTTTATTTCATGTAACCCTATAAATTATGTTGATTTTGTTTACCTCTAAATGACAAATGCTCCTTGTGTGATCCTGCCCCCTGTAATAAAGTGTCTGGTTCTTGTGGATATGTCTAATAATTTTTTTTAAATACTTTATTTTTATTAGTATTTTTTAATAGTTAGTGATTTAGCAAGGGATGACACACATATAGACACACACTCTCTCTCATATATATATATATATATATATATATATATATATAAGAATTGTGTATGAGTCATGTGTAGGATTCGAACACTTTTCTTTTATTAGGGAGAGTAATAAATGCTAACTACCAATGAATGTAACAAGTTTTAATCTTTCTTTCTTTTTTTTTGGAAAAATTTGATTTGTTGTTATTCAACTTATTTAAATAATTTGAAGTAAGTTCTCCAATAAATTATGGTTTATTTTTTTAAGAAAAAAATTAATTTGAAGTAAGAATGAGTTTTTAAAAAAAAGTTCATTTGATGAATATATCTATCAAAAAGATTAATTGAGTTATTAATCACTAATTATATTAATATAATTTGCATAAAAAATTATTTGGTTGAATTAATTTTAACAAAATCAAAATTTATGATAATTTGTGTGAGCCCCACCCTGCTTAATTCAAGCCGTTGATGTTATATTTAATCCTAGCCATTGATTTTTATGTTTTAAGTTTTCGAAACCCTAGCCACCACTTTGTCTACTTCTGATTTAGTCTCACCGTTTAAGAAAAAATTGTGATCTACTCTCTCATCACAAAGTGGTTTCGGCGACTAAAACGAGGAACTCACCTCCATGGGTGCTAGATTTCGAGTGTTTGAAATAAGATCCGGATTTATTTTTGTTTCCACTTTTTTTTATGCTTGTTTGTGACGTGATTCTAGTTAGGGTTAGGGTTTGGTGAGAATGTTGATTTTTGAGAATAAGATTTTAAAATTTCTTGTTAGCATAGCAGAGATCTTGAGAGACATAGAGACAGAATTTGGAAGAGATCAAAATAGCAAAATTGTAGATTGAGGTCTTATTTAGCTTACTGCCAAATTTTAGAATTTTTGCACAAATATTCTATAAATTATAAGGTTTAAACATAGGTGACGAGGTCAGGATTTTTGTGCAGCCTTGATCCATTTTTTTTTATTTCATGATTGTAAGTTTTTATTTAGATTTAGATTTATATAAGAAAGTTGTAGAAGATGATTTTATCATTGTCTTTGGCATTTCTGTAGCAAGAATGAAGATTGATCTGAGAATTTGAGGATCTTAGAAGTTGAATTAGGACTCATGTTTAATATGAAAGTTGTATATATTGATGTTACCTAAAGACCTGAAAATTTTAAATTTTATATACCTGTATTTTATGAGATATGATTTTATTAGTAAACTATCTCAAATGGGATGTCTGTGCAGAATATCAAGATTGATGGGCATTTTTGATGGTTATAAAGATTGAATTTGGTAAGGTTAATAATTGAAAAATTATTTATTATTAAGTTATCTGATTGTCCGTAAAATATTTCTAGTTTTGTGTGTTCTTTGGCATGAACCTTTGAGCTTGTAACCTTTGAACTTGCAACCTTTGAGTTTGTAAATGTGAACTTTTGTATGAAGGGTGTTGAGTCTTTGTTGAGTAGAGTTTCTTGTTATTCTTCATGTTCTTGCTTATGTGGAGAAGTTTGCATATCTCTTTGGATAGAATTTTGGAGTTAAAAATTAGAAAGTTATAATAACAAAAAAATCAATAAAGACACTCTGATATGGGAGATTGTAACACATATTTATGCATTTTTATTTGGATTTATAATTTATTTTACAAGAAGTTAACAAGAAAGATATATATCATGATTGCAATTGTGTAAATGGGTATGACAAATTTTTTTCTCTTAGAACACAATTTTTAGATAAATACAAATACTATAATTGTTTTAATTGATCAAACCAATGTGATTAAATTTTTATTTTTATTTTTTTAAGAATTATTATAAAGTCATTACTTATCTATACAAACTTATCTGATTCAAAGTTAAATTTTTTTTTATATGTGAATTTTATTCTTTTAATATGCGAGTTTTAACGCTTTGTTTATTAAATTAAATTAGTTAGCATAAAAAACATCTGATAACTCTAGGGGATGTTTGGTTCGTGGTAATGTAGAAAGATTACCACGTGTTACGTGGTAATCTAAAAATATTACCATGTTTGGCATTGCACCGGTGGTAATGTGGATGGTAATATCACATTACCAACTTATAAATATTACCAAAAAAGTGGTATTCCTATTACCACCAAATTTGGTGTCTATCTTGGATTACCATGGTAATCTTATAACTTTTTATATTTTAACAAATTGATTACCATGACAACCAAATACAGTAATGAACTATTCCCGGTAATAAGAGTTCTCAACCAAACATGGTTATATTAAATTACCGGAATATTACCAACCATATAACATTCCCACTCATATTACCATGGTAATCTCGTTACGTGGTAATATGTTATTACCACAAATCAAACGGCCCCTTAGTATAACCTATCGATCATCTAATCATTTTCTATATTTGCATGCACTATCGTACTTCAAATATGTACAATAAATTCAATCCAAGAGAGAAATTTATAAGATGAATGAAAAGGATTTATAGTTGTACATTAATTGATGACAATATTTATTTAATTGAATGATGAGTGATGAGAGTTTTTTTGGTTACTAATTTATAATCTCGTTTGATGCTTAGCAATATTGATTGATATGGGTGTCATCGATCTCGTTAGCCCATTGGTCAATGCGGCCACTCCTTACTTGGTAGATCCCATCGCACGCCAATTCAAGTATTTGTTCATGCTCAACAACAATGTGAAAGCGAGTGGTGCCTGCTGCTTTGGGGGACCAACCAACAACCATTCAGCTTCGTTCTCTCTCTAAAACCTCACGCGAGAACTCTTCTTCTTCTCCTCCTTCTTCAATTTACCATGGCAAGCGGGGGACAATCTCCCCCGCCCCCTCCTCCCCAACCTCCTCCTTAGTCTTGGGCTCATGTTGCCTCTTCTCGTCTTCGTGTTCCTGACACTTCCCCTCTTCATAACCCCCAACTCCTTGAGAAACTTAAGAACTCTTCTTCTACGTTTGTCAAGCTTGATGGAGATTCTCTTTCCCGAGCTCAAATGAAGTTCCAGAATGCTCTCTTTGGAAAGTTCTTTGGTAAACCTCCTCCGTTTGATCAAGTGAAGAAGGCCTTGATGGATAAATGGTCGTCTGTTGGCGAGTTGCAAATATCTGATTTACCTAATGGCTTTTTGCTAATTCGTTGTGCATCCCACGATGCCATGAGCCATCTTCTAACTGAAGGTCCTTGGTCCCTTGGGGGGCTTATCCTTCAACTTGCTCCCTGGCAACCCTTCTTTGAACCTACCTTTTCTAAACTCACTACTGCTGCGATCTGGGTGCAGCTTCATAACTTGCCTATTGAGATGTGGGATGCTGAGACGCTTGATACTGTCACTGCGCATCTGGGCAACCTCCTGAAGGTTGATAGTCTTACTGCTTCTCTATCTAGATCCAGATTTGCTCGCGTGTGTATTGAAATTAATTTATCCAAACCGCTTTGCCGTGGTTTCTGGGTTGGTGATGATTTCCATCGTGTCTTTGTGGTTGTTCTTTATGAGCGATTGCCCACTTTTTGTTATACTTGCGGTGTGATTGGACATGGTTCCAGGTCCTGTGCTCATGTTCCAGCCGCCGGGGATGGTCGTTCGCCTCCACCCCTTCGAGATTCTCGAAGGACGGTGGTAGGATCAGTCCAGACCGAGGTGGCTGGTGACGTGGGTATGGACACGGATGTCTCTCCTGATAATCTTCAGGGGTCGCTCAACTCTTCTGATCATGATTTCGGTTTATGGATGCTTGTCTCCCGCCGGCGTGGTCGTGCCCGTGGCCGGGGCGGTGGTTCTCGTTCTGCCCTGGTCTCTGCTGGCGCGGCAGCCGAGGAGAACGCACCCCCACTGTTCCTAATGGTGTCCCGTCCCGAGGCACGTGGATTGGTGTGAAAAGTCGCGGCCGTGGTGGTCCTGTTTCGTCTCGTGCTGCGCGTCTCCATTATTATAATACTGATCAAATCCCGATGGAGGATCCAACGGCTCCTATTTCTCTGCCCGTTGAGGCTTCTGGATCCTCGACCCCTCGAAACCATACCTCGCCTCCTCGAGACAATACCTTGCCCACTTTTCCTGACGGGTCCACTTCTGCATTGAATGTGGATCATATCCCAATGTCATCTCCCAACCACATGCCACATGCCTTTGATTCTCCTGCTCGTAACCCTTCCAGCTCTCGCCCTGGGTCTCCTCCTCCCATCATCCGCTCTTCTGTCTTATCCCCTTCCACTTTTCACTCTCCTTCCTCTGCGACTCATCACTCCATGGCCGTGGATAATGTTCTTTCCGCCTTGGGTGAGGATCCTTCGGAAGAAAGTGAATCTGGTGATGATGATGATTCTGGAGAGTCCGATGATGCCATGTCTGATGGTGATGGACCGGATGACTCTATGACCCTCATTCAGTATCAGAATGAATCTCACAGAGAAACCCTAATTCATAAGGGATCGCAGGTCTCTGGCTCATCCCTGAAGAAGGGACGACTGGAGGTTGGCGAGCCTAGTTCTTAACCTGTGGACCTCCGGTCTTTTGGTTCTTCCTCTGCTCTTATGGAAGTCTCCGTTCCTAGACTCTTTCTCAGTTATATTTTTTTAATGATGGACGCTAATATTATTTGTTGGAATTGTAGGGGCCTTTCTTCTAAACAAACAGTTAATCGGATCTTCTTCTTAATCAAAACTCATCGCCCGTCAATCCTCTGTCTGGTAGAAACCCGTGCTAATAGTGCCCGTGTTGATCGTTTCTGCGGAAAATTTGCTAAAAAATGGAATTAGGTCGCCTTACTTTCTGATGGCTTTTCCGGGGGGATCTTTATTATCTGGAAAAAATGTCTTGGTTTTGTGACTCCTATTGCGGTTTCCCGCAGGGCGTTGCACTTGGTTATTTCTCCTTCTTTTAATTCCAGTTAGATTATTTCTGTGATTTATAATTCTAATAGATTTATTTCACAGTGCGCCCTCTGGTCTGAACTTTCCAAGCTCTCTGTCCTTAATCTTCCGTGGCTCATTATTGGTGATCTTAACACTATCGCTAGTCCTAGTGAACATCGTAGGGGTTCCTTTAGTTATTACTCTCGCAAGGCTCTTGCTCTTTGTGACTTCATTGATAGTAATAACCTTCTTGATTTAAACTTCTCAGGTTGCAGGTTTGCCTGGTGTAATAATCAAGCGGGGGTTTCTAGGCGTTGGGCCCGGTTGGACCGTGGTTTGGTTAATTTAGCTTGGCTCTCTTGCTTCACTTCTACTTCTCTTACTCACCTTACTCGTACATTCTCTGATCATGCCCCTCTCCTCATTTCAGTCTCCTCTTCCCATCAGCGCCGTAAGTTTCTTTTTCGTTTTTACAATTTTTGGCTCGATTATCTCGGTTGTCATGATGCTGTTCGAGAGGCCTGGTTGGGTTCCTCTCATGGTAATCCTTTGCATTCGTTTACTCACCTTCTCTCTCGCACCCGGTCTAACATTTTATTATGGAGGGCTTCCGGTTTAACTCCTTTGGATGCTGATATGAAGGAAACTGAAGAGTCTATTAGATCCTTGGAGCTAAGTGATTCTTTGGATTCTGTTAGCATTGATCGTCTAATGGAGAATTATAATCGGCTGGCCGTCTTACAGCAGCATAATTATTCTAGATGGGCCCAGCGCGCTCACTTGCTCTGGCTTAAGGACGGAGATCATAACACCACATTCTTTCATAACTCGGTTCGTCTCCACAATCATTTTAACTCCATCTCTCAGGTCAGTGACAATGCTGGTAATGTTGCATCTGAACATCCTGACACTGCGAGTATGTTTGTTAATTTTTATTCTAATTTGTGGTCTGATAATTCTGATAATAATTTCGCTGATGTTTTTAATGCCTTGCCTGATGATCTTCCTTTCCTTTCTGAGCTTGAGGGTTCTACTCTTACTCGGCGGGTCACTCGGGATGAGGTCTTTGCTGCTTTGCAAGATCTCCCCTAGGGTAAGGCCCCCGGCCCCGATGGTTTTAATGCTGAATTCTATCGTTTCTTTTGGTCAGATATTGGAGATAGTCTCTTTGAGGCAATCTCCTATTTTTTTGATAACTCTGTTTTGCCGGCCTCTTGGGGTAGAACCTATATTACTCTCATTCCTAAAAAGGATAATCCCAGGTATGTCTCTGATTATCGTCCCATATCTTTATGCAATGTCTGTTTCAAAATTGTGACTAAAATCCTGGCAAATCGGCTTAAGAGTGTTCTTCCTAAGCTCATTAGTCGTGAGCAAGTTGGCTTTGTTTCGGGTCGTTGCTCTTTTGATAATATCATTGCCTTACATGAGATTGTGCATACTTTGGAGATCGATACCAAGACCCCCCCTAGGATGTTAACTAAAATTGATATTGAAAAAGCCTATGATTCGCTTAATTGGAGTGCAATTCTTGCCACCTTAGCTAAGATGAAGTTTCCTAACATTTGGATATCTTGGATTGACACTTGTTTAAAGTCCAGTACTTTCTCTCTTCTTATTAATGGTTCCCCTTCGAACTGGTTTTCCTCTTCCCGTGGTGTTCGCCAAGGGGATCCTATCTCTCCATATCTTTTTATCTTAGTGTCCCAAAATCTTTCTTCAATTCTGAACAAGGCTCTTCATTCTGGCTTGATTCCTGGCTTTGATGCAAACCTTACTTACAACTTTAATCACCTTATGTATGCTGATGACCTTCTTATTATCTCCAGGGCTTCTCGGTTAGCTACTAGAAATATCAAGCTTTGTTTAGAAATTTATGCTCTTCTTACGGGTCAAAAAGCCAATGTTAATAAATCTGCTATTTATTTCCCATCTTGGTTCAATTCTCATGTGGCCAGAAGTATTTCTTCTATCATCAACTTTCCTATGGCTTCTTTCCCTCTTACCTATCTCGGTGTTCTCATTTCCCCTAAACGACTTAAGGTTTCTCTTTTCAAACCTATGGTGGATAAAATTTCCCGTACCTGCTCCAGATGGAAGCATTTTCACCTTTCCTTAGCAGCTAAAGCTACTCTTATTAATGCTTCCATTTTAGCTATTCCAGTCTATTATCTCTCGGTCTTTCCTGTTTATCAATCCATTCTTCATGATATATCCAAGATTGTTAGAAGCTTCTTTTGGCACAAGGGTGGCAATGGAAAGGGCATCCATGCGGTCTCTTGGTGTCGGTTAATTGAGGACAAGACTGAGGGGGGGCTTGCTATCCGGAACCTTTGTGTTGCTTCTCATTCTCTTAAGGCTAAACATGTTTTTAGCTATCTTAATTCCACGGATTCCTTATGGGTTAACATTGTGCAGCATAAATACGGGTTGATTAATTTTTGGAGGGATTCTTTGCCTCAGAACTGTTCTTGGTTTTTTAAGTGCCTGTGTAGTACGGCGAATGTTATTAAACCTTACTGTCTTATTAGGGGTGTTAATCCGGCTATTACTTCATTTCTTCATGACCCCTGGTGCTTTGAGATTCCTTTAGCTTTTAAACCAACCTTTTTGAACATGGATCTTGATCTTAATTCCTTTACTTGTTCTGATTTATGTTCAAATGGCTGTTGGGATTTACATCTTTTGTTTTTACTTTTTGGCTTTCATGCTAGAGATATTTTTCCTTGTCTTGGCCAGAATTTTTCTGATTCAACAAATGTTTGGGTTTGGGTTCATAAACCATTTTCTGTTAACATTTCCTCTAATGTATATCATGTTTTAAATCGTGGTTGTCTTTCTTCCTCCACCTGGGTGGGTTGGAGGAAAATCTGGAAACTCAATGTTATGCCTCGCGTTAAATTTTTTATCTGGTTGGTTTTTCATGGCCGCATTTCTACAGCAGATTTTCTATATTCTATCAACCTTGGTCCCAGAAGAATGTGTATCTTTTGTAATATTAGCTATGAAACGTCTGAGCATCTTTTCAATCACTGCTATAAATCTCAACAAATCTGGTATACTATCTCTAATCTTATCTCTATACACATTCAGTTCCCTGATGGTTTCTGTTCTGGGGATTGGTTAATTGGCTCTCAATATCCTGCTAAATCTAAAGCCATTATTGCTCTTGGTGCTTGGTACATTTGGAAGGCGCGTTGTGATGCAATTTTTCGTGACATTTCTCCCAACTTCTACCTCATTGCTCGTAGAGCTGTTAACCTTGCCTCAAACATTAATATTGCTGGGAATCTCTCTTGCAGGATAAACATTTCTAACAATTTCTGCAGCTTGGATGGGCCCTTCTTGTTCTCTGCTTCGCGCTGGAATCATGCTTCTCTTTCCTGCAGAGGAGGATTCCTTTCTTCGAAGTCTAATTTCAATATTCTCTTTGCAGGCAAGCATGCTTCCTTTGCTGATTCCCACCTTGAGGCGGACCTCCAAACTCTTGCTATCGCTTTGCAGCTGGCTGTGGATCATTCTATCCCTGTGCGGACCATCTTCATATGCAACTCAGCTGTCTTAGATCTGCTCCGAGCTTCTTCTCCAGTCTGCTCCTGGCACTTTGCTCAATGGATTATCAAGATTAATTATCTCCTCTTAGCTGCCAATTCTCCTCGCATTCGTGTTGTTCCTTAGTCTTGGTTGGGAATTGTCTTTAAGCTTGCTGTTTCTGGTGCTAATCTTCATCTAATTTCTCTGTTTCACACTGGCCTTGATCTCCCGCGCTGGGTGATGAAGATTTTTGCTAATTCTGGGTTCTTCTTTTAGTTTTTGTTCTTTCTTTTCTTCTTTGTTAGTTTTTTTTCTTTCTTCTGTTGTTTCTTTGTTTCTTGTTTTTGCTGTTTCAATAAAAGCCCTGGGGCTCTTTTTTTCACAATGTGAAAGCCATGACGGATGCCATGGATGAATTGAGAGCCAAAAGGGTGAGCATTGAGCAAGACATTCAAAAAGCTGAGTTAGAAGGCAAAACTTGCTCCCCAGAAGTAGCGAATTGGCTTGAAAAGGTAAAGGCTTTTGATCAGCGTGAAGTGACTGCCATCAAAGAAGCATATGATCAAAGAACAAACTGCATAGCAATGCCTTCACTCAATATAGTTTCAAATTACAAGCTTGGCAGGCGAGCTGTTATAGAACACCCCCGTAATTAGTATGGGCCACACACACAAGTAAGAACCCACTCAGAAATTTCTAGGAGACAAGGGTTTCAAGGAACTTAACAGCATAGCTCCAGTCCTAGAGCCAGTAAGATAACTTCATAAACATAAATAGTTTAGCCCACAATATATGACTCCACATACACATAAGCAAGATAAGGAGTCTACACAGCAAGGAGCACTAACATACCACCATCATTTCAAGCAAACACATAAATAAGAGCACAACATGACCAGGAATAGCAAACACCATACCACACACTCTAATCACCGATTAGAATAGACACAAAATGTAGTAGATTCCAAAAGATAGAAGCAGTCCCTCGCCAGAACCGCAGGAACAGACGCGACTCCCACAACACCTTCCAGCCTCCAGGCCAGTTCTTCCTCTTCAAAAACCAAGCTCCCTTCCTCTCCTTCCCTCACTCCTTATATATTGCAAATCTTCAGCCCATCACAAAATCCTTGTACAGCTGATTCACCCTTTTAATTCTTTCACCCACGTTTCGCTTTGCTATTGGTTCCTTGGAAGTTGTTGTTATAGCTTCCAGCTCATCTGAACTACCCCCTCGTTCCTTCCCCATGATCTTTTCTTTCTTGCATAAGGGTGACGCACTGTATCTGGTGATGAATCCCCATTGTTTGACTCCATTGACTGGTCAATGGGTCCTTCTTTGGTTTTCACTATGTAAGGGAATATAACACGAGCTTTCAAGAAGAAGGAAGAAATGGTGGAACTACTTGACAAAGCAGCGAAGTTCGATGTTGTGGCCAAGAAATTGCCTCCGGATCCTGCAAGAGAGTTGGCAACTCCTTCATTAATGGTCTCAAATGAAAATTCAAAACTTTTTTGAATAAATAGCTTTCAAAGCTCTTTTCCCCAAAAAAAGAAAATGAAAATTCAAAACTTGAGACAATATTATGCCAATATCTCAAAGAAAACACGGCTGGGATCATTGGGATATAGGGCATGGGAGGGGTCGGCAAAACCACATTCTTGAAGAGCATCAACAACAAATTCTATCGCTCAAACAATGGCATGTTTGATCATGTCATTTGGGTTGTGGTTTCTCAACAATGCAATCCTGAAAAGATTTGATCCAATATAGGCTATAGCCAAGAATTTGGGATTGCCATCTACCAATGAAGATGCTGATGCTAATGCAATTAATGATTATTTGAAAAGGCAGAGTTTCCTCCTACTGCTGGATGATCTCTGGAGTAAACTTGATCTCTAGCAGATTGGGGTGCCTCAGCCTAAATTAATGCATCATGATCAAAACAAGCACAAGAGGATGGTGGTGTTCACAACATGCACGGAGAAGGTCTGTGCTTTCATGGAGGCTAACAAGAAGATCAAAATGGAGTGCTTGGGTCCAGATGTTTCATGGCTTTTGTTCAAAGAGAAGGCTGGTGAAGAATTCATTGCATCTGATAATCTAATTCAACAGCATGCAAAGGATATTGTGAGGGAATGTGCTGGTTTGCCACTTACTCTTGTCACAGTTGAAAAAGCCATGCGTACCAAGATGACAGCACAAGAATGGGAGTATGTGGCTAGCATGGTGAGGAAATCAAAGTATCAAAGCATTCCAGGTATGGAGGAATCAGTTATGAAGGAATCAAACTTCTTTCGCGTTCTGAAGATCAGTTATATATGACAGTTTGGCAACGGAATCTTTGAAACAGTGCTTCTTATATTGTTCCTTATGGGGTGAGGATGTGGAAATAGATACTAATGATCTCATAGAATGTTGGATGGGGCATGGTTTGTTAGATGATTTTGATGACCTTAATGAAGCTTACAACAAAGGTGGGATCATCATTGGAAACCTGAAAGAAGCATGCTTACTAGAATCAGTCGCCCCATCATCTTGGTATGATGAATACAAGAGCTATGTGAAGCTTCATGATGTGATCAGAGATCTTGCCTTATGGATAACTTCAGATTGTGGGAGAACAAGCAAGGATGGTTGGTGCAACCAAACTCAAACTTAGAAAAATTACCAGAGCATATCATCAATAGGGAAGTGATTAACATTTCATCAGTTAACAATATGAAAGCATTGGATGGATTTATTAATTTCCATAAGCTCAAAACATTGATTCTCTCCGCAGATACTAGAGAACATCTTATTCCTCTTAAATTCTTTACAAAAATGCCTTGCCTTAAGTATTTGGATCTACATTATGCTTGTATCGACACTTTACCTGAAGAGATTGGTGGACTTATTGGGCTGGAATATCTCCAGTTACCACCATATCTCAGATATTTACCCAAGGCCTTGGGTGATTTGAAGAACTAAAAGTATCTATATATTTATAATTTGCTTGAGCCAAAGATTCCTTATGGGCTGATAGCAAGGCTAACAAAGTTGGGAGTATTGGATCTATTATTTGTCTACCTTGAAGACAGACATGCTGATGAGTTGCTGATCTTAAAAGAATTGAAAGGAGTGGGGATTAACATAAAACCCAGTAGTTCTACATTGGAAAGGGTCCGTCATGTTCCAAAAAGGAGACTTCGTTTGAGCTGCTAGCTGGGGGATGATGAATCAGATTTTACTTCCATCAGCATATCTCCGTCACAGCTTGGAAGCAACAGCATGACAAACCTTCATGAATTTGAAATTTCCAATATCGAAAGCTTACAGGAATTGGTAATGACAACAGAAGGTGACAGTTCTTGTTGCCTTTCTCATCTGATCAAATTATCTTTACAATATCTCCCTCATCTAAAGAATGTCATTTGGAAGGACTTGGAAACACACTTTTTTCTCCCCGGGCTGGTTTATTTACAAATCAGTGGATGCAATAGCTTGACTAACTTGCGCTGGACTGCTCACCTACCACGTCTTAAAGAACTCCGTATATGGGGTTGTGATAAATTGGAGATTATTACTAAAGCTTGTGATGATGCTACAAAGGTGAATGAAGAAGAAGGTAACCTTTTCAAGAGTCTCAAGTTTTTGGATCTTCGGGGAAATCCAAATTTGGAATGCATATACAAGGGAGAACTATCCTTGCCTTCCATTGAAACGGTCATTTTGATAGGTCGTGACAAGCTGAGAAAGCTCCCACTTGGATTTGTCAGTGCTAAGAACCTAAAGACCATAAAGGTCTCATCTGTCATCTGGGACAACATGGATTGGGCACACAAAGATCACTTCTCCCATTTAGCCCACTTTATCTAATGACTGAGATGATCTATATAGCTAAGTCACAATTGTGTTATTGATTTTGTTTACCTTTCAATGACAAATGCTCCTTTTGTGATTTTGCCCCGAAATAAAATGTCTGGTTCTCGTGGATATGTCTAATCATTTTTTTTTTTTAACTACTTTACTTTTATTAGTATTTTTTAATAGTTAGTGATATAGCAATGGATCACACAGACACACACTCTGTCTCATTTAATATATATATATATATATATATATATATATATATATATATATATATATATATATATATATATATATATAAAAGTATTGTGTATAAATCAGGTGTAGGATTCAAACATTTTTCCTTTATTAGGGGGATCGAGATATAAAATACTAACTACAAGTGAATGTAACAAGTTTTAATCTTTCTTTTTTTTTTCTGAAAAAATTTGATTTTTTTTATTCAACCTATTGAAATAATTTGAAGTAAATTTTTCAATAAACTATGATTTATCTATTTTTTTAAATTAATTTAGAGTAAGAATGAGTTTTTTTAAAAAAAATTCATTTGATGAATATATCTATTAAAAACATTAATTGAGTTATTAATCACTAATTATATTAATACAATTTGAATAAAAAACTAATTGATTGAATTAATTTGAAAAAAATCTCAATATGTCGGAATGAGAGTTTTTCCTTTAATACGAATTCAACATTCAAGACTCGTATTCACTTTATGCTGAATATTTTTGGTGTAATTAAAAAAAGAAAAATTGTATTATTGACCTTCAATTGGAAGAATGACGTTACATATACACACTTGCTTTTATTTTTCTCTAAAATTAAAAATAATATTTTTAAAATACCATTTATATATAAAGTGAAACCGTAAAACCACATTTGCTTGGACAATATTTTCCAAATTCTCATATTTTTATTTTTATTTTTAGAAAATATTTTTATTTTTGTTTTAAGAAAACTTTTTTGTTTAGATATATTTATATATATATATATATATATATTTTTTTTTTTTTACAAAAGAAATAAACCCCTGAATTAGTGAAGAGATGTATGTGAAGTTAATACCTTAAGTACCCATACCTTGGGTTATTCAAACTCGTATAGAATCCAAACTGCCACAAAGTTAATTCTTCTACATGAGATTCAAAGATTAAGAATATACACTTTGATAAACGGGTATTTCCCCAACCATACACAGTAACCAAAGATCAAGAATAAAAATAAGACAGATTTCACGGTAAACAAATTTTTGTGGCCAATCAAGTTTACAAGTTTGGGGGAAAACAGTGATAAAAAATCAGAATGGAGTCAGTGCTCTGCAATTCTATCAACATGACTTCTTTAGTCATGTGCATTTGCAAAATAAGCATATCATTGGAATGATTTTTGTGGAGACAAAAGCGCACAACACTAATATAAAACAACATTACTTAAAAAGAACTTCAAGAAAATGCAATCTATAAATAAAAGGATTCAATCAATTTAGAACTGATCAGAGGCCAAAGATCTTTGATCTTCATCTTCCTTAATACTCTTGACCATAGCATAGACTTGGCTCATGGTTGGCCTAGCATCAGGATACGCGTTTACACACTTAACAGCAACTTGAAGCAAATGCACCATGCTCTCCTGGTTATCATCTTCTGCAATTAATGCCTTATCGAAAACCTCCACCGTCCACTCCTCTCTAACAACACTGTTAACCCATTTGGTCAATTCAAATCCATTGTCTTGATTCAGTTTCCCTGTCAGTAGCTCAAGAAGAAGAATACCAAAGCTATAAACATCAGTCTTGAAAGTTTTCATGTCACCGTCTTTGTTGTTGTTTTCCTTGTTTGGAGATGGATGAGTCCTGTTATTGGTCGACATTATCCCGTATTCGCTTATATATGGTTCCATGTTGTTGTTCAAGAGAATGTTGGAGGACTTGAGATTTCCATGGGGGATGCCATGACTCATGATTTGGAGATTGTTGTGCATGAAGGCTAAGCCTTCGGCTATGGTTGCAGCCAAGTTTAGCCTGCTGCTCCAGTTGAATGGCCTGCCTCTTTCCGCATCTGATGTTCAGAAATATATATGGAGAAGTTCATTGTTTCATTCTTTGCAAATAATTTCATGGATAATAGAGTTATTTGAATAAGATTCTACAATATGATTTAGGCATTATATCATCATCATAACTCTCTCAAATATTAACAATGAAAAATAGATCACAGTTACTAAATCACCAGATTGAAAGCATACCTTGAAGGAGCTTCAAAAGGCTACCATTCTGCTGAAACTCATAAACTAAAAGTTTCTCCTGTTTAGAGCAATAAAAGGCCACTGCTGAAAGCACTATCTGGTGTCTTACCTTATCAATCATCTCCATCCTCTTCTCAAATTCCTCATCAGAAATCATCCATTCCTTAATCCTCTTCACAACCAACTTGGTCCCATCTCCAAGCATCACCTTATACACACTTCCATAAATTCCTCTTCCCATCAACTCAGCAGGAGCTTTCAACAAATCATCAAATCTCAATCCATTATTTGCCTGAGTACTCTTCAGTAACACAAGCGATGCAGAAGATGTCGAATAATCAGACCGACTTGTATTCTTATTATATCCATTTGAGTTTCCAACCACTTCTTTATAATTCTCAACCATGGTTTTCTCCTCAGTCTTCTTCTTTCTCTTCTTGTTTTTCAATGACAACACAAATACTAATAACAGGAGGAATGCAATACCAAGAATAAAATAACCTGAATACATGAGAATTTGCAACTTTGCCGGCATTTTCTTCCTTGGTTGCTCCACCGGTGATGCTGCTGATGTACAGGCAATATGAAGAGGCGCCCCACACAACCCGGCATTACCCAAATAGCTGCCATTGCCAAAACGGGTACCATCAGGAGGGACCGGACCGGAGAAATTATTATTTGACACATCGAACTGTTTTAGATTTCCGAAGATTGAAGCTGGAATTAAACCGGAGAAATTGTTATGGGATAAGTTGAGACTTTCCAAGGTCTTCAGCTCAGACAGTGAATCAGGCAGCCGGCCTGAAAGTTCATTTTGGCTGACATCCAAACTTGTCAATGCTGAACAGTTAGAGATCTCCGACGGGAGTTCACCACGAAGACTGTTATTGCTTAAGCTCAAGACAACAAGTGACAGTGATTTACAGATAATACCAGCATCAATGAAACCAGAAAGATCATAACCTTTAAGAGTTATTTCTGTTACCGATGATGAACCATTGTGGCATATCACACCAGTCCACCCACCGGAACATGGATTAGATGATATATCCCAGCCAAGTTGCTGACTCATCTTCACTGCATTTCCGGAGAGTGTCTGAAGGAAAGTGATCAGAGATATCTTGACATAGTCTTCTTCTTGTTGTGAAGTTGAAGAATGAGGGGGGATGAGGATGAGGATGAAGACTAAGGAGATCATGGAATTCAAGCGTTGTTTGAACTCCATGTTGGGACACTCATGAGAGTGTGATGCAGAGGAAGTTGTAGTTAGGCTTATGGAGAGAAGTCAAGAAGGAGAAAAGAGGAACTTATGGAGCTTCCAATTGGGTGGTTATTTGGAGCTAAGGACAATTGAATTTTCCAAACAGGTAGATTATTGTTTTTTTTTTTTTTTAATTACAGAATAGTAAAGTATGCATTGGCTCTTACTTGGTCAAGTGCTTTTGATTGGTTATTAGTTTGAGAGCATAGGTTAACAAGATGGCTCTTAGTTTTTGTGTTTGATGTGATTTAACTTTATAGGTAGATGAGAAAATGTGCCAATTCATTGAAGGTTGTTGCAAGGGTTTGGATTTATCATCTTGGATTACTTATGACAGCCTTGAACTATGTATAGTCTTTATCTGGGTTTGTTTCAAATTTAGTTATTCAAATAAAAACCAAAAGACATATGAAGGGCGTGATATGTACATATATATATATATATATATATATATGACATATATCCACTCTGAAAGTGTCCAAAAACTCCTTTTAAAATTGGTTCAGGAATATTTGTTAGTATATTTCTATTTAGTCTCTCCAATGCACTATCATACCTTGCGGTTTCCATGGTCTCATGTATTTAAATTTTACTTTAATTACATGAGTAACTTATCCACCCTCTCAAAATAAAAAAATATCCTTAGTTAGGTTCTTTTAGTTATAAGGGAAATAGCATACATCAACTGGAATTGTTGATAATTAACTAATCATATGACTAGTAACTCCACATATGCATCAAATAACTTGGTCAAAATTCACAAATCATTATTACTAGTTGGTTGTATTTATTGACTGAACAACAATTAGATTCAATATATCCACACTTTCATAAGAATACAAAGAAGGTGATATGTCTGTTTTGATATGTCCATGTGTGAAGTGTTTCTGATATTGAAGGTTCAATGGATGATCTACATATATATGTGAAATCCTGGAACTAGACATGGATTTATTCCCCTCCCAAGATTTCCCCATTATGTTCTGTTAAAATGCAAGAATAAACTAATACTTGGTGAGAGGAGTATGAACTTATCTCATAATAAAAGTTTTTGACCCACACAAAACTACTAGTAAAAATAATGAATTGAGTGTTTTGCTTTTTCTTAAATCAAAGAAATTATTCCTGATATTATTCTGTCGGGGCTATAATGTGTAATTCTATTGCAAATCTAGAGACATTCATGTGTGTTACAAATTTAGATGATTTTGAGTTTTATGTCAACAACTCCATGCAAATTAGTCCCGTTAACCTCATGGTATTTTTTATAATCTGGGCACATTTAGAAGTTCAGCAATTTTGAACAACATATACTCTTATCATACTCTCTGGTGGTGTTCAGATTTCACTATGGAAATTCTTCACCTTTCCCTAACAGGACAAGAACATCAAATTTCACCATTGCAAGAATTTGTCTTTGTGCACAACTTAGAACAGTCCTCTTAATGTTTTTATTCATCATCAGAACATTCCAATTTTGTTATACTTATATCAAAAAGTAGGGCATAAGAAAGAAACATACCACACAAAAATACATGCATATCTAATGATCACAAGAACATGATCAACACTTAACTAACAACACCAAAAAAAATAACTGCCAATAGAATTGCATTAAAGAAGATCCCCATCAAAGAAAGTTACATTTGACTGGTGCAAAGTTCAGATGGGCAATAATAAAATTTCAAAGCATGAAATCTGAATGCATTTCACAGTCAATTTCACGATTCCATCTTCATGAAAAAGAAGCATTTCCAAAGCGAAGATACAGTCATTCAACACGCAGAACAGAGACAGCAAATGAAAATGAAGAAGTTGTCCTACTTTGTACACTTAAATTGATCTCCATAGTAGTAGGCACTGCCAAACATAAAGCAACTGTTGCACCTTGAGCTACCACACGAGCCCTAACTGAGATTTCCCTTGTCTAAAACTAATTAACCCTGCTGTGAGCACACCAGCAGTGACAAATGCACCTTATGAACTTTAATATTAGATTAAAAAGATTCTGATAATATCCAAGGTCAAACTCTTGATTAATAAAAATCTTTATTGAAATCAATGCCAAACATATCACACTTAAAATTCAAATCTGTTTTGTTTCTAAATTGTAGCTCATTAACACCATAGTGTTAAAATTTTGTTTGAGTGCTTAAAATATTTGGTTCTCAATCTGAAAATTCTCCAAAACCTCTAATCCAAAATAATACTATTTAAACTGAATTTTTAACTTAATCATCTCAAGGTTATAAATTCCAGACAAACACCACTGAAATCAGTGGCAGATTTCACCAATGTTAAGTCCCGTTGGGCGGAATTCAGAACCAATTTGGTTGATTTCAGCTTAATGAGGTTACCAAAATCCCTAAATTGAAAATCAAGGACAATATACAAGGTTATAAACACAGAGAAGAAGAACAACAACAAAGCATAACAGCAAAAAAAAAATTCATATTTTTTCCATTTCAAGGCATGCATTCAGTATCAGCAGCATCAGAAATCAAGAAGCCAAAATCAAAGGTGAACAGTGAAACCATTTTGAATGATATCTAAGTGAAATCATCGGTGGAGTTATGAATGGAGAAAAAAATTAATGTTACCGATGGGGACGTACGAGAGGGTTCCTGGCGGGTTTCTTCTGCTTGAAGAGGTCCTCCAGCTGTGGTTCGGCGACTCCCATCTTCTCCATTGGAGCACGTAGAGGAATTCTAGGCAGAGAGAAAGGCACTTGTTTCTCGTGGATAACCGCCGAAGGGAAATGAACCTTGTCTTACCACGCACACTGCAAGATGGGAATGAAAGAATAAATGCTTGTCTGTTCAAAATTATTTAATATATATATAGATATATTCCCTTTCAGGAAAGAAATAAAATACCAAATTTCATATTTCCAGTTAAAAAAACTAATTATATTTATATTTTTAAATATATATATATATAAAAATGAGTTTTGTTGGTTTTTTATTGGAAAAATGGATGAATCAGTCAACCATTGGATAAAGTCTCGATGGTATGACATCAAAAGTCAGTAAGGGAAAAGTCGTGGGCTCAAATCTTTCCCCTACATGATCTGCTTTCAGATCTGTTCATACATCGCTTACTCCCGGGATTCTTATACTATTCTCATATCAGATATATATCTGTACATCCAGGGCTCCAGTCTTTGTTTTAGATCTGTTTATATTCATAAAAAATGACGTATCGTCTATTATTCAAAAAAATGGATGAATCACAATTGATTGAAAAAATGAAAAAAAAAAATCAAAGATAACTAAAGGAAAAGATAAACGTATAAAAGAAATAAAATATGAGAGGACAAGAATAAGAGACCAAAAGATACATGAACAAAAACAAAACATCCACTGGAGATGAAAAAGGATAGAAGAATAAAAATAGAGCTACAACACTGGCCTGTTTAAACAACTTCAATAGTGCATGCGTTGTGAGACAAGTCAAGAAGGCCATGGACTGTTAGGCTTGCATATTGCTAGAGAATCAAGAGCTGCATCATCTTAAAATGTTATGAAATTCAGGCTACTTTTTTTTATCCTCATAACAAACTTTTTCCAATTTAACTTGTTTGAATTGGTAATGTAAAAATAGACATAGTAATCTGAAAATATTATTATGTTTGAATTGGTGATGATGGTAATATTGATAGTAATTTATAATTACCAATTTTTAAATATTACCAAGAAATTTAATTTTATTGCCACCAAAACATGTGCCTATGTTGGATTACCAAATGTTTAGTAATCTGAAATTTTTTTCTTGACAAATATGCTTTTCGATTAAAAAATAAATTTTAAAAGATAGTATACTTTACGCATTGGGAAAAAAAAATTTTGATGACATTATTTTGGGAATATGTGCAACTTCAAAATTTTAATTTTGTATTATAATTAATGTTTTTCCTATAAAAATTTTGTTTTATTTATAACCTTAATTTGCTCCAAATTTTAGATATAAAGATATTTTGGGAAAAATGTACAAAACTTAATTTTTGATGTTATAATTTAATTATTTTGATCCCAAATTTTATTTGAGTTTAAATTTAAACCTACTTAAAATTGTAGAAGGATATTTTGAAAATTTTGGAACATTATTAAGTTGATTACAATGTAATTGAGTTCCCAACCAAACATGGTTATTACAAATTACAATAACATTCATGGCAATATAGCATTCCTGATTTCATTACCATGATCCACTGTAATCTCATTATTATGAACCAAACGTCCCATAAAAATGTTCTTGGACAGTCCAAATTTAACTCCAACCAATGAATTTTTCTCTTAAATAAAATATTAATTAGTATACCAAGAGTAATACATCATACAAAGAAGATGACCCTTGAGTTGTTCTTGGGCACTTCAAGTTTAAGGCCTTGTTTGGATTGACTTCTCAAAAAAGTGTTTTTTTTTCCAGTTTAATAGAAGTGCTTCTCCAGAGTAAATTAAGCATTTTTTGTATTTTGTATTTAGATTAGCTTTTTTGTAGAAGCAGAAGCTGTAAAAAAAAAAGGGGTAAAAAACAACTTTTTTTCAGAAACTAGTCATGACTAGCTTATGAAAAAAAACTGTTTTTCAGCTTTTTTTATAGCTTATGCTTTTGTAGAAAAGTTAATACAAACAATTTTTTTTTAGCCCAAAAACATCTTTTTATAAGTCAAGTGTTTTTGGGCTTCCAGAAGCTAATCCAAACAAGGGCCTAACTCTAATGTTTTTTTTTTTTTAAAATTTGATTTTTGGCATTCATGTACACTTGACTGACTTCTCTTTCATATCCTATATTTTACCTATCATCTCCTCCTTGCTCCCAAACAAGGTTAGAGGCGCGGCTATTTATTTGGGCTAGCAAGTGACTCATGATTGCAAGTACGGCAAGAATAACCCACACTAGTACTCTTAATGCACTCAATTATTATTATTTTTTTTTTTTTTTTGAATAAAGTGGATAAACCACAAATTTATTGAAAAGGAGCAAACTGAAATCAACAAAGTACAAAAGAAAGTACAACAAGCATAGGAGCTAAGCAGAAGTCTGTTATCCTCACCAGTGATGAGAATAACAGAAAACAAGGAAAGCAAAAAGAAAGATAAAAGAGGAGCAATCTGAAGCCGGCGAAGCCAACCATAAGGAGGCACAGGCCAGCTCAGAGGAGGAGGAAACGGACTACTCCTGAATCTGATCGGGCGCCCGATCACCTGTGCAGACAGAGGATCTGGAACTGAGGAAGTTTAAAGAACGCTTGATCTTCTGAGAACCCTCCGAGACAATCAAAGAGTGGGAGTCAGAATCTGCAGTAATCCAAGAAAGAATCATATTAGCCGTATTATAAATTGTAACAGAAGTTTGTGAACATTTTTGGTTAAAAATACGGTTGTTGCGTTCCAGCCAGATATTCCAGAAGATGGCTCGGGAACAGATGTCCCAGATATTTCTGAGGGAAGAATTAATAGAGGGAATCCAATCGTCCAAAATGTTATATATCGAGGAGGGTAGAATTTCGGTGATCGAATAAACATTTGAAGAATGACCAAATTCGCTCAGCATGAGATACAGATGTAAGAAAAAGGTGGTCCACTCGATTCGATGTTATTATGGCAAAGGGTACAAGTGTCGATAGCGGAAGGGTTGCATCCTTTTTTTTGAATAGGTTCTCAAGAGTTAGAATTTTTGTTATCCCGTGCAAGCCAATGGAATAAGGTGATTTTGCTAGGAGTCTTAGTTTTCCAGAAATTGGGATAAAGTTGATTACGAAGTCCTCCATCAATTAGAAAATTGTAAAAAGATTTGATCGTGAAAGTTCCATTCTTTTCTCGATGACCCGAAGTAAGAGTCATCATTATCATTGGAACAATCCCGAGTAAAGAATTTAGAAGTCTCGATGATATCATTTTGTAGTGGGCTGATCTAAAGAGATTACCCTGGGAGTTGATAATAAGAATAAATTGTTTTAAGGTAATCCAAGGGTAAGGACAGTCCAGAAAGAGAGAATCATAAACGTTTCTAGGTGACCTGCCCTCTAACCATCTATCAAACCAGAATAGAGTTTTTTCACCATTGCCAATTGATTTGGTTAGGCAGGAACGGAATGAATGAAGTATGGTATTAATTCCCGCCCAAAAGAACGATTTATTTCTGGGGGGTTGTGAGAAAAGAAAGGTTGGGGAGTCACTATAAAAATAATTGGCTTTAATGATCATGGACCAGCATGATTCTGGTGCAGTAATGAATTTTCACCACCATTTGCCAAGTAAGGCTTTATTGAATTCCTGAAGATTAAGGATGCCCCAGCCACCCATGCTTCTGGGTCGACAAATTCTGTTCCAAGCAATTAATCTTAACCCCTTAGATCCCAGGTCCGGACATTTCCAAAGAAAGTCTCTCCTGATTTTGTCAATATCATGTATGACCCAGGTAGGAAGTTTGAAAACTGACATCCAATAAACTGGGATGGAAGATAACACAGAGTTGATAAGACTTAAGCGACCCCCCAAAGAGAGGTAAATTGCTTTCCATTGAGTGAGCCGAGACCGAACAGAATCAATCAGCATCGCCCAGTCAGCTCTTCTAGGGCGTTTACCAGAGAGGGGTACCCCTAGGTAAGTGATGGGAAGACAATCTCTATTGCAATTAAGAATTCTTGCAGAGAAGGAATTCGGTTGAAAACCGAAAAAGGTGGAGTAAAGACAGCTTTTTGAGAAGTTGATAGAGAGACCGGAGCAGCCTTCAAATAGGTAAAGAATTAATTTAACAATTTTAAGGTCTTCATGTCCACCCCCCGAGAAAATGATAAGATCATCAGCATATTGTAAATAGCAAATGCTGTTAGAATGGTCAAGTTGTACCCCAATCAGAACTTTGGAGTGAATCGCGTGATAGAACATTGCACTAAGGGTATCAGCCGCTAAGGCAAAAAGAAGAGGAGAGAGAGGATCACCTTGTCTTAGGCCTCTTTTGCAGCGAATGTAACCCTGAGTAGTACCATTAATGAGAATTTGAGTTTTGGCAGATTTGAGAATAGTGTGTATCCATGAGATCCAACGATTACCAAAGCCTCTAGCTTCTAGAATCTCAAGTAGAAAATTCCAGTCCAAGGAGTCAAAGGCTTTAGCGAAATCGACTTTAAGAGCGTAGCTGAGAATTTTCCTTTTTTGAAGATTGAAAATCACTTCCTGAGCAGCAATAATATTATCAGCGATACATCTACCCTTAATGAATCCGGATTGAGAATAATCCACTAATAAGCCAACCTTTTGGCTTAATCTAGATGCAAGGATTTTGGAAATGATTTTGCAAGTGGAATTGATAAGGCTGATGGGTCTGAATTCAGAAACTTCAGTTGGGGATTTGGTTTTGGCTATAAGAGCAATGTGAACCCAGTTGAGGCGTTCAAAGTTTAAAGTGCCATCATAAAAATCACTGCAGATTTGAAATAGATCTCTCTGAATAAAACTCCAATGTTTTTTAAAGAAGAATATAGGGAAACCATCTGGACCTGGAGCTTTATTAGTGTTAAGATCGAAAACAGCATTTTTGATTTCATCAGAAGAAAAAGGAAGTTCTAGCGAAGAAAGGTCAACTCTTTCTTTGAAATTAAAAAGATGGTGCCAGTTGAGAAGAAATCTATGAGGGATTGGGGTACCAATAAGGTTCTGAAAGTAATCAGTGAAAATTTTTCCAATTTCTTGGTTACCCTCTATCCAATTCCCATTACTTCGAATTCTAGGGATAAAATTTTTATTCCTCCTGCCATTAGCCAGAAGGTGGAAGTATTTAGTATTTGCGTCACCCTCTTTAAGCCAAGTAATTCTAGAGCGTTGTTTCCAGTAGATCTCCTCCTGTTTTAGAAGAGTGTGAAGTTCAGATTGAATGTGGGCGAAACGGATAGATTCATCCTCAGAAAGATTTCTACTTTCACGAGTGGTATCAAGTGAATTTAAATCAGCGAGCAAACTTTTTTTATGAATGTTAGAAGCACCAAAATTTTCTTTTGCCCAAAGGCGAAGTTTAGATTTCAAGTAGGTAAATTTTTTGGTGATAATGTAGGCCCCACAACCAATAGGATTTTGATCAGACCACCATCCTTGAATTAAGCTCTCTAGAAGATCGTTGGAGTACCAAGATTTTTCGAATCTGAATAATCTAGAACGAGTGTAGTGGTTGCCGAAATCCAAGTAAATGGGGGAATGATCGGAGCCAATTCTAGGAAAAGAACTTTGAGTTGTTCTAGGAAAAAATAATGGCCAATCATGTGTGTATAAAAATCTGTCCAGTCTAACCCATAAGGGATTGGGTTGTCCATTAGTCCAAGTAAATTTGCGCCCATGTAATGGAGGGTCAATAAGATTGAGGTCTCCAAGAAGTTGTTGGGCATTAGCAATTTTCCTAGGATTAGGGTTTCCAATATTTTTATCATTAAAGGTGAAAGAAGTGTTGAAGTCTCCACAAATGAGCCAAGGTAAATCGTGTAAATTTCTGACAGTACGAAGTTCATTCCAGAAGTCAATTTTTAAAGTCCTGTCATTAGGGCCATAAACACTTGTACAAGCCCATTTAATGTTGAGTGAAGTATTTATGAATTCAAAAGTAATAGAGAAGGTCCCCTTGTGAATTAAGGTACCCATGATGATGGAACTATCCCAAGCTATGATGATGCCACCAGCAGACCCGATGGCCGGAAGATAATCAAAAGAATTCAGTTTCGATCCACCAATTGTTCTCCAAGTGGAGCTATGAATTTCATTGAGTTTAGATTCTTGTAAACAAACAATATCTGCTCGTGAAGAGATAATTATGTCTTTAACTAAATGGCGTTTAGAGGGTCTGCCAAGGCCCCTAACATTCCAACATAGAATAATCATCAAAACTGATAAGGTCTAAATGTCAGATCTCGAAGGAGATCCAGCAGAGGAAGAAAAGGTTCCAACCCTAGAAATTTCTAGACTGCGAACTTTATCAAGACATTTAAGCTTATGATTTGGGGAACCTTGGAATTTAATACCACAAGCATTGCTGTAATTAAAGAATTGTGTATCATTCCATGAAGAAAAAACAACTGCATTAATAGAATTAGGCGTACCGTCTCTAGGATCGTCAGGTACTTTCTTCTTTGAGGATCTGGGTGGGTTAGGAATGAAACCGGCTTCTTTGTTCCAACGACTAGAAGGCTTCTTTTGCCGATCACTTCTTCTAATTTGCTGTTAAGCCTGGGAAGGAATGGTAACAGCGGCAGGAAGCTTCTTCTTAGGCAGGGAGTCATGAGATTCTATTCCAATAGTGTCTGAATTACGACCCATATCCCTGATAGGAGAATTCCCAGGAACATGGGCGATGTTAGAAATCAGGTCGTCCGTGAGGATTTCAGAATCCAACTGATGTAAATTCTCCTCGTTCAAAATAATTTCATCATCTGCAATCCCATCAATAGGAATGTCATCATCATCCCCCCAGTCGAGCAACTCGTCATCGGAATGATCTAGGGGAGTGACAGGTGGGTTAGGATCTTGAGAATAGAATTTCTCTGAATTAATGGTAGGGACCAGGGTCCAACCACCATGAACAAAGATCCAATTATATCCATCAGGAATAGGAATAATCGGAGGTAAAGATTTAAGATGTGTAGGTAAAACATCTGTGTTATTGGAATCAATCTCCATTGGAATAACAATTTCCTTGCCTTTGATTTTAATTGAAGGATCTGATAAAGAAGTGGGTTGTATAGTTGCCGAATTAGGAGGCAAATCCGGATTCGGATTTTGTGAAATTGGGCTCGAGTGAGAGTGGGTTGATTGATTTGAATTAATTAAGGTGTTTAAAGGATCAGACCCATCTCGAGGCAAACCCAACGCTGGTGAAATATCATCTTTGAATTCGGGTGCAACCGGATCCCGAGGAGCTGAAATATCTTGGGAGTCCAAGGATGTAACTTGGTTGCCTAGGGATCGATTTGAATTTGAATTATTAAAGGAATCAGAGTGAGATGGATCCCGAGACGAATCAGCCACCAACAAGCCTCCAATATGATCCGAAGAAAGCTGATCACGAGGCAAACGAGTGGTCGTTGTGAGCTCCTTCTCCACGTGAGCATTGTGCATGAACAGCACGTCCCCTTCCTTGTTTCTCTCACGAGAAACCAAAGGAATCTGGGGGACTGCTGCGGAACAGTCGCCGGAGCTCCGGCTTTCCTTGACCAAGGAAGGGCCGTCCGAGCTCTTGTCGGTTGGTTGCAGGTTTCCCTGAGGTTCTGGATGACGGGAAGATGAGGACGCGACTGGATTCATCACAGAAGCCGAGCCGTGAGTCAACTTCGAACGAATGATCGGTTTGCCATCATCATCTAGTCGAACTTTGAAGCTTCTTACTCCCACATCGACGATCATCTCAATAGGGAAACGAGTGGGAGATTTGAGTCTCACGAGGGCTCTCATGAATTCAAGGGAGACATCTTCATCCTTTTGAACGAAAATAAGGTCTCCGAGGGGCTTCAGAACCTCCACAATTGAATCCCAGTTCCAGCAATGGAGAGGGAGATTAGATAATCTGATCCAGTTATAATTTCCGGCGGCGACGGCATGCGAACCAAATTCCGGTGTCCAGTGGGAGAAGCTGACGGTGCAGGGGCCGTGTTTGGTAGAGAGGGTGATATGATTTTTCTTAACTATGAAAAGAGCTGCTCTAGCTGTGAAGAGAGTGAGAATGAAATGGTCTCCAAACGGGGTGATGTTCTCGCATTGATCAGTGTTTAACTGAACAGGAAGTGCAGCATGAAGCGATTGAACGCTGGCGTTTCCAGAGAGGATTCTGACAATCACTCGTCTCTTAAGATCCTCTTTAGAGTGGATAATAGCCTCAGAGATGGGCAAAGATACCCTAAGAGAAGAGATCTCAGAGTTAAGTCGGGGAACAGGTATGTGAAGTAGAGGCTTGGAGAGAGACAGCTTTCTCGTCGAACTAGGGTTCGAAGCATGAGAACCAGAATGAGAATGCTTGAGAGGACAACGAGCAGCGAAGTGCCCAACTCCAGAGCAGCGGCGACAGGTAAGTTGATGACGGCAGTCATCTACTTTGTGACCCGGTCTAAGACAGCGTTTGCAAATCTCGTCAGACTCCGGAGATCGGCGACGCTTCAGCGTGGTATTAAAAGATGAAGTGGTGTTCTCTGGAGAAACGGGGAGGCGAGCGACATCTGCAAAGGAAACGCCATCCTTTACAGGGGAATTCTTGTTCTTCAGAGGTTCAATCACTTGAGATTGAGGAAAAGAAGCCAAGTGTTCGGATGAAGAAGTTTGTTGTAGTGGTGCTGATGATCGGAGATCCCTACGGAGCCCACCATGGCTCAGCCGAGCACCTCCACGTGCTCCACCCTGCGAGAACCGGACACCACCACGAGCTCCACCTCGGACGGGACGGGCGCCACCAAGAGAATCTCGAACGCCGCCGTGAGAATCCCGAGCACCGCCGTAATAGTCCCGAGCGCCGCCCAGGAACTTCATCTCCCCTAGCACTCAATTATTCTCAACCACCTCTTTTATTTTATCTTAATAACGCACAGCTTCTATTTTTTAACAATTACATCTGGTTATATATTCAATCATTTTAAAATCAAACCTTATATCCAAACGAACAATATTATAAGTTCCAATCCAAGTTGATCGAGCGAGAAACTCTTAATTCAATATTTATAAATATTTATAAGTTTAATTCTATTTTAAAATTTTTTTCCTAAAAAATAAACAAATCATTCAAAATATAGTATGTTAACATAAAACCATTAAAAAAATATATAATTAGAAGAAGAAATAAAAAAAGAGATTACAAGATACAGAAAAGATTGAAAACAAGTAGAACCAATGCAATAACTGAATTGTAGTGTTATTATTTATTATACTCTCTCTGTTCTTTTTTACTTGTCACATTTATCTAATTCACCTTGATTAAAAAAATTGATTAAAATTAGTTGGTCACCTATATTTTATAAAAAAATTTATTATTTGCTAAAACCACCCCTTATTTAAAACTTCACTAGTAAAGTATATAATTTAATATTTAGTTGATTGTGATTTATTAAAAATTGTACAAGTATATTAAATTAAAAAAATAAATTTGAAAAAAAATTATTTAATTTTGTACAAAATTTTTCACATGAAAAGTAAAAAGAAATAAAGAAGAGCTACAAACGTGATAAGTAAAAATAAATAGAGGGAATAAAAAATTAAAGAGTTTGACTCTTTAATATGATATGGTTGAGCATTATGTGTGAACATCAATCCCGGTTCTAAACAGTGAAAGAAAGAGTCATAAAGAAGTCCACAGAAAGAAACACAACCTCTCTCACCAACCGATCTCATTTACTCTCTCCCTCAAGTGAAAGTGTGACACACTCACATTCTTCCACTCTCTATAAAGTTATAAACACTTCATAATAAATAAATAATAATATCATCATCCCATTCCTCTCTTTAGTCTTTCATTCCTAGTAAAAGATCCCAAACAAAAAAGAAAAAACAGTCTCCCAAGTCCCAACCACCCCTTCACACTCTCAAGTCTCAAGTATGTGATAAAAACTAAAAAGCCGGGAAAGAAGAGCAAAAGAGCCCACACATCTGTAATTGCCAGCCAAAAGCACTTCCTCAATACTTACAGATTCATGTGATTCCTCATCTCCTCCTTCCAAAGCCCTAACCCCACCCTCCTTTGCCTCCTCTCTACTCCTCCTCCTCTTCCGCATTGGACCTTTTCCCATGTCCTCCAGCGCCTCCAGGTTCATCAAGTGCGTCACCGTCGGTGATGGCGCTGTCGGCAAGACTTGCATGCTCATCTGCTACACCAGCAACAAGTTCCCCACTGTGCGACGAGTGTTCTCTTCTCTTCTCTTCTCTTTTGTGAAAATTTTGGATCTTCTTCTTGGATTTGGTTGTTTTTTCCTTTTCCTTTGCTGATTTCTGCTTGGATTTTTGTGGAATGGGTTGTGGATTTTATTTATTTATTTATTTTTTGCTTGGATTTGGTTGTTTTGTTTGCTGATTTCTGCTTGGTTTTTGTCAAGCGGCTTGTGGATTTGACTGTGTTTTGTTGGATTTCATTGTTTTTCTTTCTTATCTTTTGTTTGAATTTTCATCGAGCACATTGTGGACTTTGGTTCTGTTTCTTGGTTTTGCTTGGATTTTTTGCTGAACAGTTTGTGAGCTTGGGTATGTTTTGTTGGATTTGGTTGTTTGCATTGCTGATTTCTGCTTGGTTTTTTTTTTCATGGACTTGATTCTGTTGCTTGGATTTGTGTGTTTGGCTTTGCTGATTTCTACTGAGGTTTTTTGTTGAATATCTTGTCTGCAGGATTATATACCTACTGTGTTTGATAACTTCAGTGCTAATGTTGTTGTGGAAGGGACTACCGTGAATTTAGGCCTATGGGACACTGCTGGTAGATTTCTGGATTTGTCTTTTCGTGTGCTTGTTCTTATTGTGCTGAATTAAGCTGATTTTTTTTTAATTGTTAATTCTTTTGGTTCTGAATAGGGCAAGAGGATTATAATAGATTGAGGCCTTTGAGTTATAGAGCAGCAGATGTGTTTGTGCTGGCTTTCTCATTGGTGAGCCGGGCAAGCTATGAGAATGTGCTTAAGAAGGTGAGCGCTGGATCTTGTGTTCTGTTTAGAATTGTGTTTTTAGGTTCACTATTTACAAATTGGGTTCGACTGGGAATTTTGACTGTTGTGTTCATGGTGTTTAGTGGGTACCAGAACTCCAGCATTATGCTCCTGGAGTGCCCGTGGTTCTTGTTGGCACTAAATTAGGTAAGTTTACTGGCATCTGAGCAATCAGCATTCAATTTAACTCTGCTTTATTGTAAGAATTGTGGACCAATTTTGGCATTATTTTTGCCATCCATATGTAATCCTTGGTAATCATTAAATGCACTGGACTGCTGCCTGTGAGATCCTAAATTTGCTTTAGTTCACAAAATTCTGAAGAAACTGGCTGAAATCTTGTGTCAGCAAATATGAATTTAGCAAGTATTGCAACAAAGAGATTATACCATAGGCATTATATAACTATCCAAAATTATATACATGAGACAAACTTGGGGATGCCAGTGTTTTATTACATGTTACTTTTTTTGGGAAGAAAGAGAAAAGCTCTTTGGAAGATTATCAGTGGCATGAAATCTTTATAATTACTAATTACACAAGTATAGACAACAAACTCTGCACAAATGCTGCCTGAATGTTTCAAGTACGTGACAAGAGTTAAAAAAAAAAAGGAGTAAATGCAATCCAATATTACTTGTTCCATCAAGACCCTCTTTATTGACACCTGGGTGTTTCATGTTCCCATTGATGTCACATCTTTTTTAGCGGACATAGATTTCTCAATGCTTAGAAATATGTTTCACCTTTTGTCCAACCAGTCTTTTAGCTTTACTTTTTTTTTTCTTATATTGTCTTTGTGGCAAATGTGAAAGAAATGCAACATCCATAGTTCTGTCTGGTACTTCTTTCTTGATTTATTACCTTTCAGGCTTACATGATGATGACCTGTTTGAGGTTTAATGGATCAATATGTTATTTGTTGGAGTAGGATGAAGTAATGTTAATGAAGGAATTGGAAGTGCTTTTTTATGAAACAAAGGAAGGAGAAGTCCTGGTTTGGAATTGTTTGTACAAGCGCAAAAAGTTTATGAGGTGTAGCTTCCTGACATGTTTTGTTTTGACTTTTGAGCATTTGAGAGCACTTAGCATATGTTAAGACTTGAACTGGTGCATTAAGTACATTGAATATCCTGTCTTACCACATAGTTGTCAGGTAAATTATGTTTATTATATCTTAATATTAGAAATAATATTGAGGAGATCTAATATTTAGGGAAATTGATGCATGAAAGAACCTTCTTAATCATCTTGATATCTAGGCGCTGGTCTGGACCATCTTATGGTGAGTTGCTACATTTGATAATCATTTTCTGTTTTTGGGTGACATCTAGAGGACCACAATTTCCTTAAATGGGTTGTGTTCTTGCTTATCCAAAAGCTGGAATGACAAGCTTGCTAACTACTACAATTAGTTGCAC
The DNA here is from genome assembly GCF_009730915.1 of Dioscorea cayenensis subsp. rotundata. Classification (NCBI taxonomy): domain Eukaryota; kingdom Viridiplantae; phylum Streptophyta; class Magnoliopsida; order Dioscoreales; family Dioscoreaceae; genus Dioscorea; species Dioscorea cayenensis. Next base: position 6,129,633 of record NC_052478.1, read on the forward strand.
TGCGATGCTGAGCTGCAGTGATTGTGACCTATGTAGTTTCTGCTTTATCTTGATATGATTTTCTGGGTCATATGATTTCAACTGTCGCGAAAATGGATTGCATCAGATGGCAATCATGATAATGAAGTTGGTCCTAACCATATAGATAGTTTGTGCTCATTTTGGATGTACATTATTTTGGTGAACAAATTGTTAGATGCTAAAGAAATGCAATATTAATGAGCATCAACATGTAATTGGGGGTAAATCATATTGTTAAATTTCTTCATGGAAATTCATTCTCTTCAACTCTGTCAAATTATTTGAATTGGAAGAAGCAATTTATCTTCTCTCTTATTGGATCACATCAAGGGCAATTAGGTTGAATATGAAAAATATTTTGCTTCACATTATATTTTTCTGAGTGTCACTCCACAAAGGCATATGCTACCTATGTGTTGGTTTAGATTAATTAGATAATGTTCAATTTTTTACCTATAACATAACTTTGGGGTGGGTGTGGGTGTGTGTATTATTTGCTACAAACGATATCTAATTTGACTGGTACTTCAGATGAAAACCTTTCATCAAGTTTTAGGGTTGCCCTGTGTTGCTTTGATATCTACTTCAAGTAGAAGCCCTAAGATTGCCTCACTGGGATTTGCTGATGTTTGGGGTTCAATGAATCGTGCTCGTAAAACTTATTTTTGGAACAATGTTGCATGATACAGATTGTTTGTAAGGGTTCTGACGGAGGAGTGAGTGAAGCCTCCTTTGGCTTGTACACAAGCTTGCATATGAAGTAACAATAAAAGGATATGTATACAATACATCAATCCCAAGTAAATGGAGATTTAACTTGCTCAGACTAACATTTGTCATAATTAATTACCATTGTGTAATGAACACTTTATGCCGGTGGCAGATCTTCGAGAAGATAAGCACTACTTGGCAGATCATCCTGGCATGTTGCCTGTTACTACTGCTCAGGTAGTGTTCCTGATTATCATCGAGATAATACTATTTTTAAATCACCTTAATCTCTTTTTTTATCCTTTTTTTGTGGGTTATATTTTTGTGATATTTATCTTGATGCTAGGGAGAGGAGTTGCGGAAGCAGATTGGTGCCACTTACTACATAGAGTGCAGCTCAAAAACTCAGCAGGTTGGTTTATAAATTATTTCTATGTTTAGTCAAGTGTATCTTTGTTTATCTTAACCTCTCATGGTAATATATTGATTACACTTGGACAAATAATGGACTGCAAGCCACTGGTAGTGACTACGTCCCCATTGTTATGCTGTTCAATCCCACCTTCATTCAAACTAGTATTTCTTAAAAAAAAAAAAATTCTTTTTGTGTGTGTGTCACAATTCTTAATAGAATTCCACCAATTGTCTCTGATATGCAGAATGTAAAGGCAGTGTTTGATGCTGCAATCAGGGTTGTTATACAGCCCCCATCAAAGCAGAAGGAAAAGAAGAAAAAACCAAGACGGGGATGTTCATTATTGTGAGTAAATGATTTCCCTTTCTGTTGAAACAAACCTTGATAACTTTTCAGACTTACCAAAATACCGTTTTCTAACCGCAGGAATGTCCTTTGTGGGAGGAAACTTGTGTGCCTCAAGTAAAGATTTGCACAGTTGTTTTGTTTAGTTGGTCTGATTTTGTTGTGCTTATGCCGAGATTAGATTGCTTTACCCTTGAGCTGGTTATGTCGCCGCTCTATCAGTGGCTTCGGTAGTTGTGATGTTTGACGAAGCTCCTAGCCGGGTGATAAATCACTCTGTTGATTGTTTGCACAGGGCATTATCACTTCAATCCAAAACTCTATAGTTTCTTATATCTGTTTGAATTAATGAGCTTGAAGCTTAAATGTGGTTTCTACAATTACAATTTGCCAAACATCTGAATTAACATTCTTTTGTGAAATGTAAAGATATATCAGTCGATTGGTCTTTTATATTTTTCAGTAAAATTGTGGGTTTTCTTGCAATTTGGTTCTTATGTCTATCATAGCTGTTATTATTATTCAGTGTTAAGACTTATGATGTGGTGTATTTGTTTATACTCTAGTGTTTATTTTATTATGGGACATAACTATTTGTTCTCTTCTGTTTATGTTTATTCTGGTGAAACTATTTATTTAGTGTGTTTTGTTTCAATTCATTGTCTAGTTTTGTTAAACTCATACTTCAATTAAACAGGTGCAGGTGCGTAGTATGATCGTTTCTATTTATTTCACAGCATATATGTTCATTATATATATACACACACGCTTGCATTTATATACTTGTGTTTGTATACTTAGCATAATGTTTTACATTGCTATGTATTATGTTGTAAGTCAGGGACCATGATAGAATGTTTTTGCATAAAACTTGAAGATATAAATATGTTATTTATGTATGTTTTTACGTGGTTTTGCAAAGGAACAATTTATTTCTTTTCTTGGCAAAAAAACAAAGATTATTATTATCGAGTATTCCAGGGATGTATGTGTTTTATTAGATTTATTTCTATATTTTATGTTTTCAAGCAGATAATTGAAATCTCTACTCTTGGATCAAAACAAGATCTAATGGATCAGAACCATTAGATATACTTATTTATATTAATAAAAGTTTTACATATTGATGTCAATATTTTTTTCAAGTACCCTCCAAGTTTTGACATTTGGTCCACAAATTATTAATAATCAATATCCCAAAACAGAACACCCAAAACATAAATAGATTACATAAACATCGGAATACATGAAAAGGCAAACTAATGGCACCAGCTGATCACAACATCAACATAGATATAACATATTTTCATATGCTTCTTCCCTCAATTCTTTTTATTCCAACTTTCATAATACCATTAAATATATATGTATATAATAATAATAATAATAATAATAATAATAATAATAATAATAATAATCAAAGAGTCTAGTTCTTGAGAAGATATTCATCCAAACCTTTGAAGGTGTGGATAGCGGTCTCCTTAACAAAGTCAGGTTCTGGCACCTCCTCATTGGTCTTGTCATAGAGCACAGACCACTTAACCAGGCTTCCATCTCCTTTTGGAATAACTTGCAGTGTTGCCCTGAATGTCTTGTAGTAGCTCAGTATATCACCCTCCATCACACTGTATGTTACTAGTTTATTTGCCTCATCTGCCACCTCTATCTTTTCCTTTGAAAACTTCACTATTGGCATCCCTGTAACATATGTTTATTGTCTATAGTTAATAATCTTAATATTTATATATATATATATATATATTATGAACAACTCATGAGTAAGATTCAACTCTCCAAATAAAGAGGGGAATGAAAAATTAGTTACCCTATTACCGGGTAGTAATAATCTTGATAGTGATACATCATTTCATTAAATAAATGTTTGATTCAATAGATCTGTTTATAATATATATATATATATATATTGTATTTTTTAGGTTGAATTAAACTCATTTAGTTTGTAAGAACATTTATAAATAATAAAGTAAATGTTAAATATGATAATTCTAATTGTCATATTAGCTCTATATAGCTTAACGAATCATTGATTAGCCAATTGATTTTAAAAATCAGTGTATGGGCAAGGCAGAGGGCTAGCATCTCTTGGGTGGAGTTAAGTACTATAACAGTATTACTTATGAATTATTTTAGAGATTCATATATATTTTACTGGGTCCAAATAGGTCTTTTTGTGAGGGTTGGTGCATCTCTTTCCTCGATAGTTACATAACATATGATTACTCAAGTCATTTATGGTGCATTCTAAAAAGTTCGGTAAGACACAATAATTATTACACCTCTATACATATTTATCTTTTTACAATATTTATCACTTTCATATATTTATATATATTTGTATATATATTTACGAAAGTTACAAGGGTTATATATAGAGGAAAAGGTTATTTATAGACGTTCACAAACAACAATAGTAGCATTAAGTTGGGTTCATTAATCTAATTTTGATTTATAGTATGGTTGTTATAAGTTTAGTAGAAATAGGGTTAGACGGTTCAGATTAGTTTATTTACTATGCAACACTGTTTATCGTTTATTTATTGTGCATAAATTAATTGAACGATTCAGATCAAATTGCTGTGCATTCTAATTTTTACTGTGCTACTGTTCATAAGAACAATAATAGTGTTCATCGAATTGTGATCAACCGTTGGATCGAAATCCAAAAGTTGATAGCAATGTTCGTAGAATTCAATTCCACCAACGTGGATAGATGATCGGGCCTCATCATATATATATATATATATATATATATATGACTTATTCACATTTTTCTGAAAATAAATCCAATTAGTAGAAAAGTTTAATTTAATGATATAGGCATATACCGCTTAAAACGTTACAAATCATAAATATACACAACGGAGAAAGTACTTTGAGTTCTTTCTTGCCATTATTCATTTTGACCTTAGTTTTTGAATTTTATAAATATGTTTATTTTTAAATTTTAAAACTTTTTTTTATTGAACATGACAATTGATGTGACAAAATACATGGTACGTACTTTCTTGTGAATCCACACAAGATGGAGAGGCTATAAAGAAGACAGTTGGGCCGTTTAGAGGTTAGAATGAATGTTTTTATATTTTGGAGATCGAGCTAAATAATAAAATTAAACTTCAAAAACCACTAGTCACTTTATATTTTAATATATAAATCCATTTTTTATATATATATTATTCTTTTATCATCCCTGCTGCTCATATTTACATAATAATTTTCTAGATTTATTTATTTTTAAATTTTAGATTAAATCGAACTCATTTCACAATAGTACTAGAAACACCAAAAGAGTTTCTAACCCGGTGGTAAAACATTAATAAGCCTTCGTTTGGTTCAGTGGAGGAGAGGAGGGATGAGGGGGAGTAAGGAGGGGAGGAGTATGGAGGGTTTGAAAAAATTTTATATTTGGTTAAGGGGTGTGGAGGGGGTAATATATTTTTTTGTTTGGTTCAATGGAGGGGTGTGGAGGGATAATCTATTTTTTTGTTTAGTTAGAAGAATGGGTGAGGAGGAGTGAGGAGAGATCTAATGTGTATTTTATTAATTTACCCTTTTATATAAAATTGATTATAACACTTTTTTATACATATTTAAGGATTATTTTGTATAAACTTTGTTAATATTAAGATTAAGATTAATATTAGTAATAATATTATTTGTATAACTCAATTTTTTTATATTTGTTTATCATTCTTATATTATTATTATTATTAATTTAAAAAATATTATTATTAATCTTTAATTGACACATTAAAAAATAAGACAAATAATAATATTAATAATAATAATTATTATTATGAAATTAGATTTAAAAAGAAATCATCATAATTTTTCAAATTGATAGAGGGTACTTTGACATTTTCATAAAAATTTAAACATTAAAATTTGTTTTAATAATCCCACTCCTCCAAAAGACCCCGATTTGGAGGAGTGAGATATGAGGGGTTTAGAGGGGTGAAACACCCCTCCAAACTTCTCCTCATCCTCATCCTCACTCCCCCAACCAAACAACCTTCACCTCTCTTAACTCCCCCTCACCCCTCCAAAAACCTCCAATCAAACAAGGGGTAAAGTGGTCTTAAATTCTATTCTCGTGAAATGCAGTAATGATAATGGGTTCTCAGTTATGAATACGGATTTTATGTCCAAATCTTATGTCACAAAGTGAGGACTCGCAAACTAGATAATCAATTCTTGATCCATTTATATGTCCCTAATCTATAGCGCATGTCGTTTTCATATAAAATAATAATAATAATAATAATAATAATAATAATAATAATAATAATAAATATGAAATTAGGAACATTACCTTCATTAAACTTTATAAGACGGACAGTGCCGACATTATTACCGTCACCTTCGAGAATTTCGATACTCTTATACTGCTCCGGAAAGATCTTAATGAAGAGTTCATCTGTGGCAGTGATGCCACCCCAAAATTTATCTGCTGAAGACTTCAGCTCTACATCTACTTCAAGCTTGGAAGCCATTTGATTTTCTTCTCTCAATAGTTTTAGTTTGAATGACTTTGAAGAGACCTACTGAAGTATGTCTCTATTTATAGTGATAATTATATGATTTATTTCTTTTTTATTTTTATTTTTCATTAAATAGGTTTCCCAACTTCCATCTACTGCAACTAATTCTTCTGTGTTTTATTTGGAAAGTTTTCTTCTTCTTTTATTGTTTTGGTGGTATTTTTATTTATTACCAACTAATATTGCTGGCCACCTTGAATGGCTGCATTGTGATGTCTGGTTAATTATGATTACCATGAAAATATCTACTGAATTTGAAAATAATTTTGAGTTTAAAACATGTACTATTATATTGTAGTAAATTTATTATATAAAAAGATGAATTAATTAAAACATTATCAAAATAACAAGAGCCAACTGCCAAAACCTATTGGCCTCTATCATTTATATAAGGTGTTCATTTTATGAAAGACATGAGATTAAATTGCTTAAATGATCACATTTTGGAGACTAAGATCCTTAGATTAAATTTTATATGTAAAAATGAAAAATTAACTAGTCAGTTAAAACAATCTTAGGGATCATCAATAAAAAATAATATTTACAACAATTATATATAAATATTTTATATTTTTATTTAAGGAATTTTAAATTGTAGATTGAATTGAATTTATTTAGCTATAAATATTGCCGGCCGTATCCCAACAAGATAATAACAATGGAGTGGTTGTGAGTTAATATTTGATTTATTGTCATATATATATATATATACACACATACACGGTATCATTTTGAATAATGCAAATATAATATTTTTTTTATTTTAAATTTTTTATATTTTTGAGTCAGTAACTTTTACGAATAATGATTTCTAAAATAGTCCAAAAAAAGACTAAGATCCTCATAGAAAAGGGGTTCGAATATCCACCTACTTAGACACTATCACTTGGACTAATTTTTTTTAATAAAAAAATATTTTAATGATTTTAAAAATTTTTATCTATAGCAACCATTTGTTAATATATTGTTTGCTCCTTATAATTAACTCAATTTAGTAAATTTTTAATTTACTTATATATATATATATATATATATATATATATATATATATATATATATATATATATTTCTTAGATTTTATCTATTTTTAAAATATTGGAGATATTCGAGCTACATTACCAAAGATGGTATTATTATAATGCAAATAAGTTAATATGGTGTTATTATTTTTTATATTTTATTTTATGGTAAATGGGGACCTCTCAACCATAAAATTTAATGGCCGGCAAATACTTGATGTAATGTAATAATATATCATCAATGAGCAATGCTGCGTGCAATTTTATCTATCAGCCCCTTGAAAGACACAAAATTATTAGCCAGTTCTCTATTGTTCTTAAAGAAATTTTAATGACAGAAAATATATAAAAATTAGAAGAAAAAAAGAATGTATTTTGAATAGTGATTATTAAAAGAAGGGTAAAGAAAGTTTTCCAACTTTGATAAAAAAAATAAATGAATAAGCAGTTTCAAATGATACTTTTTAACCAAAGACAAGACTTGCACAATTGTTTTTCACACTTTATTTAGAATTTAATCTCTATATAAAAAAAATAAAAATAAGAAGGGTGATAAATTATGAGAAGAAATAACAATAATAATAAAAAAAAAAGCTACACATTCATCAGTTCATTGGATGCATATGTTCAATATGACACTACAAAAATACAACCATGGTAATAAACAAAATATTTATTGGAGATGATATAATTAAATTTGATGTGATTATTATTTTATTATTATTATTTTTTTATTACCGACAAGCGCCCCAGTTTAAGGGATTATCAATGGAACATATATGTATAAAGGTACACCAGTTACAGTGGCTTACAAAATTCTTAAAAAAAATCTCCATACTCTGCAACTCTAGAGGTCGTGAAATTACTGTTTATCTCACAAAAGACTCACACCCAAGCCCATTAATAGTATTGATGAACAGTATTTTGACCTGAATGTACATTGCATGAACAGTATATGAACAATTTTTTTATCGAAAGAATTCAAACTCTTGCTCTCTCTTACTATTTTTGTGTCATATCATGGGTTATCCAATGGTTAACCGATGTGATTATTTATCTTAATACTTATGCGATGTTTTTATTATAAAATTTAACTAAAATGATGATTTTATAATGCATTAGCTTATATACACCTTTAACTTACACTTAAAAAGTACTCCCCTTATAATTCAATTTTAATTCTTATTGATTTAAACTTGTATTTTTTTTCATTTATTATTAAAAATGTGTGTGCATCCTTCTATTTTTTATTGTCCCAAGTGATTTATATAAAATAGTGAAAGAATTTTGTTCACAATATATATATTTTTAATTATACATGGCTATATTTGACACAAACCATCAGATATGAATATAATTGGTGTATACACATGGCTAACACAGGGAGAGAAAAAAAAGACAAAATTAAATAATTAATTTTAATTTAATGAATATCTTTTAATTTTAAAAATAAAAAATAAAAAATTTCATTTAATCGTGGATTTTATGTATATAGTATATTGTTAAGTCTGATGACGTGGATTGACATTATATAACGAGCCAAGTGGTGACATGGCATGAGAATGATGACGTGGCTAGAAATGACTCATCAAAGGAAAAGGTGACTAGGATGATGATGTGGCAAAGGATGATGTCATGACATGTGATGAAGATCAATGAGGAGATGTTATGAAGATCAAGGTGGAGATGTTATGAAGATCAAGGTTGAAGATTTTATTTAGTAGATATTCCTCTCAATACAATCATGTGATGATAAACTATTTTTGGAAAGTGCATCAAGGCTAAAGGATCTCTTCAAGAAAGGTAAGTTTTATTTTAGGTATAATTATCTATCCTTGGTAAGATCCGGGATGATAATTCATATCTTTGATAGAACTCCATTTTAGAAAGATCTATTTGAAGAGAGAGAAATATTGGCAAGATTTCAAGATCATGAAGATTGTATGAAGCTATTAGAAGATACAAGTTAAACTTGGTATTAAGCTATTAGAAGACACAAGATTTAGTTTGGTGTGAAGCTATTTGAAGACACAAACTAAATAAGGTAAAGACATGCCAAGGAGAATATCAAGACCATATTTAGTAACTCAATTTCAAGGAAGATCCAAGAGCTATCTATGGGCGGAACTATTCATGGAGACTAGTCATATGAGGAGATTGTTTGAAGATTGCAAGAGATATGATTAGAGATTTGGAGATCCAAGCATGGATGATTGAAGATCATGCTTGAAGATATTGAAGACTAAACTTGGATGAAGATGAGATCAAGTTTAGTAACATTATTTCATGTGCTAAGATCAATTGGGAAGACCAAACTTGGGCCAAGTTTGGCAAGAAGATCGGGAGATCTTCGGTGGCTATCTTTGGTGAGATGGTCATGTATGCCTTGGTGGGCACGTCCCTCGGGAAAGAGAGACCTGCTGAAGTGACGTGAGGAAGGAAGCAGCTGCAGGCAGGAGGAGCTCGGGTCGAGTCAACTGCTACGAGGCGGACTGAAAGAACCGGGAGGTTAAAGGTCGGCAATTCAGGTGCATCTGGCTAGAACTCAGTCATGTTCAGTAAGGTGGGTCATGTTGCAACTGGGTGTTGCAACATCTAACTTTGGAAGGTGTCCAAGTTAGGAAGCCGTGGAGAATTCTAAAAGAGGTAACTGTATGAGACGTTGATGCATCTATATAAGAGATCCAGCTCGAAGATTTAGGATGAGCCAACCAGTGAGAGACTCTTCGGTGAGAGTTGAGTGTGTGGCCGTCGGACAATCTTGAGAGGATATTCTTTGTATGGAGAGAGTGAGTGAGTGTTGTACTCCTTGTTCTTATACCTCTTTTAGTGGATTATTTCTCCGGGCCTGGCCCCCAGATGTAGGCAAGGTTGTGCCGAACTGGGTTACCAATTTGCTTGTTTCCTTTATCTTGTTTTGATTGTGTATGAGTGTTCAATATTTGGGTGAGTTTTTGAGTGAACTTAGCACATCACACCCCCACCGGAACCATCATATATACTCTCTGATTAATTTTAGGATAAAACGCAAACATTCACCCACCAAAGTTTGACATTATAATTATCCACATTAAATAAAGCTAATATATTACACTTTTAAGCATATTGGATGATTTTCTTTTTTTTTTTGTGAGGAAAAGAGCTCGGAGAGCTATTTTATTAATAAAGAAAAATATTACAAAAGTTCAAAGATAAAAGAGGAACCAGGAAAACAAAGGATATACAATCAACAAAACAAAGCTAAACAATAGAAGCTAAAGAGAAAGAAAGGAAACTAGAAAAATCAGAAGAAGAAACCAGCATCAGAGAAACTCTTCATGACCCAACGAGGTAGATCACGACCAATTAAGAAAAGGTTTAAACAGTGAAGGTTGGCTCCCAGAACAGCGAGAGAAATGGTGGAAGTCATCCAACTTCTGGGGAATTCTACAATTTTGGGATAGCCAGCATGCTCTAGGAGAAGGTTGACAACAAAGATAGCAAGTGAGAGGCGCCAAGTGACAATGCTATTGGCAGGGTTCAAATTTTGCAAAGTCTCCTTGCAACATGTGAAAATGTGGTGTATCTGTAGCTGATTGCTGATGGTTGTACAAAGAGCAGTATCCAAAGCTTTGAGCTTGGCATCAGCAGGAGAATCCGAATTGAAGGCACAACAACCTGCACAAGAAACCAAGTAATTAGAATTGGAAATAAAGAAACCAAGATGACTTACCTTGAGGGCGCTATTCCAGTTAGTCGTGAAGAAAAGGAAAAAGGCTGTCAACATGAGTATAGTTATTAAGGAGAAGACAACGGGCTCGAAAAGAAGCATTCTCCTGCATGAAATCTTGAACATGTGCAGTAGCTCTAGCAGCGACGAGAGAATAGCTGGGTGTAGTGTTGTTGAAGATAGCATCACAACGAGATTTCCATATGTACCAAATGGATGCAGCAATGATTAAAATCGAATATAAGGAGAGCTTGTAATCACTGATCCAAGCACCAGTGATAATATTATCAGGAAAAGAAATGTTAAGACCCAAGTTAATGTTTAAATGTTCCAAACAAGTTGAGCTTTGCAACAGGAATTAAATAAATGATCAGCAAATTCTAGCTCAAGATTGCACATGATACACATAGATCGGGGGCCAAGATTAATTTTATTAATATAGTTTGTATTTGCAATTCTCCCATGAAGAAGAAGCCAAATGAAATGCTTAACATGAAGAGCAACATGTAAGTGCCAAAGTTTATGCCACCCTTTCCAATGATCATTAGGAGAAAAACTTTGATTAAGATGATTAAAAATGGCTGCAGAAAGCATGGAATTGGTAGAAATAGGATGTCAACCCCAATTGTTACAACCAACAGTATCAATAGAGCTGAGATTGGATAATAGATAGCTCAGATTATCTCCAAAGAGGATGTTAATTTGTGAATGTACCAGCAGCCATTTAGAGATAAATCTAACATAGTAATATTATCAAAGTCAGCACAGACATTTAAAAAGGTGCGTTTGAAGGCAAGGGGAGCGTCAAACAACCATAAGTCATGCAAGAAGGATATATGAATGGGGTTGAGGGAACTGATCCTAAGATTGGTCTTTTAAACAGAGACAGTTCTGCAAAGACCCCGGAAAACTCAAGAACAGTTAGAGGGGATAGGGTTATGCCAAAGATTGATGTCGCCGTATTTGTGGTGAACAATATCAACCCAAAAAGCACTGTCCCTATTAAGGTATTTAAACATGTTTTTTTGCCATAAGGGAATGCTTAGCATGTGCAAGATTTTGAAAGCCAAGGCCCCCCTTAGTTTTTTTTATCAATAACGCAACTCCAAGCGATATCATGGATGCCCTTTTCATTGCTACTTTTATACCAAAAAAAAAAATTCCTGACAATTTTGGTGATTTTCAGAAGAACAGAGTCAGGAATAGGGTAGGCAGAGAGGTAATAGGTTGGGATTGAAATGATGGACGTATTAATGAGAACTGATTTAGCTGCACCAAAAAAATGGAAGGTTTTCCACCTAGCGCACAAGCCACGGATCATATCAATCATTGGGTTAAAGGATTGGACACAGAGCTGTTTGGGAGAAATCAGAATTCCCAGATAGGTCAAGGGGTAGGAGGCAGGTGTAATTTCCAAAATAGAACAGATACTAATAGCAACTCGTCTGTTGAACCAGGAGGGGATGAAAATTTGTGATTTTGAGTGATTAGGGTGTTGACTAGTAAGCCGGGAGTAAATGGAAAGATAGAGGTTAATATAGTGAGCAGCGGACTGAGAAGCTTTAGTGATAAGGATCAGATCATCTGCAAACATGAGGTGATCAAAGTTCATGCTGAGGTTATTATCAAAGCCAGGGATCCTATTGGTACAGAGAGCTAAATTTATCATGGAAGAAAGGTTTTGGGCAACCAAGATGAAAACATAGGAAGAAATGGTATCTCCTTGGCGTACACCCCAAGAGGTAGTAAACCAAGAAGTAGGGGAACCATTGATAAGAATGGAGAAAGAGCTAGAGGTAAGGCAAGCCTTGATCTAGGAAACCCAAACATCAGGGAAATTCATTTTAATTAAGGTAGCAAGAATTGCACTCCAGATAAGGGTGTCATAGGTTGGATGAACTCTTTGTCCTTATGGTTGTTTTGATTGAGAGCTTAAAAGGGAAAGTAAAGAAAAAAAAGATTATAGAAGGTCAAAGTGGCCTTTGAATATTTTTTTTTTTAATCTAATGATAGGAAAAGTAGGGTTGATCCTCCAAAACATCCAAAATTTACTTTTTTTGGCTCCCTGATTTGGGGTGATGAAGAACCTCCTAACAATTTTATAATTTTTAAAAAGACTCTATTAATCAAGAGTTCATCCAGTACCAATCATTTTGTTTAAAAAGTAAAATTCTTACACCTTATTTTTGACTCTTGATTCAATCTTTGTTGTTAATTTTACATATCTTGCATCGATTTGATCTTATGTTTTTTATTTGTCTCTCTACTTTCACGCATCTATATTACTTTGAATGTTGCTATATCACTAGATTTTTTTTTTAAGTTTTCATTATTATATTGTTTTTGTTATTATATGTTTTTTAATTGTTCATGATTAGCATCCTGTGCGGTACTTAATGGTTGGATTATGATAAACCTCAAGGTTATTGGTGTGATCTTACTTGAATTATATAAGGCCATTATAATTCTAGTTTTTATCCTATGTGAGATTATTATCTCACTCTATCATTCCAACATAAGGTTTTTATTTTGTTTGCTAATGCATATAATTTCTTAAAAAAATATATGCAATTATAAATTTAATGAGTTTACACATATATTTTTTTATATGTTTATTTGCTTGTTTAAGTTTTGTTCAAAACAAATTTATGTTGTGTTTTTTTATTTGCAATTCATTCTTAAAAAAATTTATAATTTTAATAAATTAGGAAAGTGGAAAAAATAATAATAATAATTTCAATATTTATTAAAAAATCTATTTAATATTTATTTGAGAAATTAATGATGCAGGTGTTTAACAATAATTTTATATTTTATAATAGGGATATAATTGTTCGGCTCTTTATCTAAACAAAGTTTATCAAGCAACCCCCACTTCTTTTATCATATGTTTATAAAATTTTACTACCAAACAATGGTTAAATCCTTTCTTTCTATTTCTTTGTGGGCCTGTTTGTTTATAAGGAGTGGAGTTGAGGAGGAATGATATAGGAATGAAGGGAATAGAAGGGAAACTGGAATTTGTTAGAGGGTATGGAAAAATAATTCATTGGGAATAGGAAAAGTAAATAGAAGGAATATGTGAGAAATGTCTTCTATGCCCTTATAGAGTAAATATTAAATAAATAAATATATTAGCCAATAATATTGTTTTATTTATAATATGTTATCATTATTTTTATAATTTAAATCTTTTTTATTTTTATAATTAATTTTACAATCAATAATAATAATAATAATTATTATTATTATTCAGTTTTTCTTGTAATAAAAAAAATAAATGCTTCTTCTTCTTCTTCTTATTATTATTATTTTTATAAAAGAATGTTTATTATTATTAATTTAAATTTTATAAAAACTTGATATATATATATATATATATATATATATATATATATATATATATACCATTGTGTTTTTTTGACAAAATTCAAAAAAGTTCCAACCATGAAACAAAAACAAACAAGGAACAAGGACAAAAACAAAAATAGACAAAAACCAGATGAAAAAACAATTGATTGAAGGGGTAAAATGGTCATTTTCTATTCCAAATTGGGCAATCCTCAAGGTTTTTGGATGAATGTCAATTATGCTTCTCCCTTCATCTCATTACTCAAAAAAACCTCCCACATTCACATGCCTGCTAACCAAACAATGTGTTGGGCTCATTCCCAATTCATTTCCAGTTCAAACCTTGCAAACAAACAACCCCTTACTTTCCCTTTGTTTCTCTAATTTTTCCTTTATTTATTTTTCCTTCTACTTTTAAATCCAAATACTATGTATAAATGTCTAAATCTGTAGTTGGGCATAGATTAATATGGAATGAAAATAAAAGAAAATAAATAATAAATTTGTTAGAAAACTTTATCGTACTTGCATTGAGTGTATGTTTCAGAGAGAACATGAGATCAAACTCCAATACTCATACAAAGTGAGAGCACAAATGCTTATTAAGCTTGCTCCATATCTGTACATACGCCTAATTGTCAAAAAAAAATTCATTGTAGTTTTGCCATAAAATTTTAATAATTAAAACCCAATCTTTTGATTAACTGCAGTGTTAATCAATGTGGTGATTTTTTTACATTTGCAATATGCTACTCTTGTACACAAAACTTTTGCAGAATTATCATGCTTGATAAAGATCTATTAATATGGCCAAAAGACACTCACCAAACATTCAATATCATAATCATCCACACTAAACAAAGCTAATATGCTACACTTTTTTAATAATATTGGATGAATTATTTGTCCTCACAAGCGTGTTGAGACAAAGAACTGTAGTGGGGTGCAAAATGAAATCCAAAGAAAACAAAACAAATAGAGTACTTTGCACTAGTTTTTGCATTCCAACAACAAAATCAGGCATGATAGCTACTTAAAAACACCAAAAAAATATAAAATAAAATAATAATAATAATAATAATAATTGAATTGCAATGAACACAAGTCCATCCCCAATCAAATGATGCTAATGCATTAACTTGTTAATAAATCAGTTCATGATGAAGCATTGATGAATAATCAAGAAGAAAAAGCACTTGTACTGATGCTGAAATCAATGAAAGCTTCATTCCAACTTCCTTGTCACCATTACTACCATCTCAATTTATTATCAAAAAATATGTTTCATGTTTTAGAATAGTCAAAATATGTTTGGTTTATTGTTAGTTTATTGTTTTTAACTAATTAGATTGAATTCTAGTGGAATCAGACCATGTGACAAACAAAATTGACACAAATAGAGGTGCTTTTTTTTTTTGTTTGTTTGCTTGTATTTTCCACTTTGATGCTGTTGCTGCTGCTTTTCATAACAACTCTTTTATATATTCACCCTCCAGTCAATCTAATAGTAACTTTTGCTTTTCTTGTTCTTGAAGTACTCATTGTTTCTCACAATCTTTTCCTTTTCTTTACTCTTTTGTGTGGTATTTGGTGGTTGGTGACAAGGGTTTGTTGAGTGGTCTCTAAACCTCTACTTCCCTTAGTACATACTCCCTGTACAAACTCTATGTTTCCTTTTATTCTTCTCTCTTCCTGGTTCCTTCAATTTGTTTGTTGTCTTCTTGTTTGTATTAGGCAAATGATATTGTTCTTTGCATTTTAGGTGTGCTTCTCAGTTTCTTGCATTTCTTGGTTTCATGTTTTATTGTTTTGTTGATATTGATTACAAAAATTGCTCTTTTTTTTTACTGTTTCATTGTGATTTTTCTGAATTCTCTGAGCTGATACTATCATGTTTTACTGCTTGAAACATTTAGGAACTTGACCTATTTATGCTTTGTTTGAATACATTGAGGAACCAAGATGCCTTTCAATTTAGTTTCAGCATGGAACAAGAGAAGAAGAAGTAAATCACATGATCAAATTGATCCATGTATGTACCATTAGCTATATGTTTGATTGTGCAGAGTATATGCTTGATGCAATGACAGTGAAGTTTTGGCATCTCAGTTAATTAAATTTGGTCCATTTTGTTCATCAGGGATATACAAGCCTGTGGAGCTTTGGCAACTCAATGATCAAAGCCCACCTACTAAACGGCGCAATTGCTCATCAGTGTTCACTCTTAAGGAAATGGAGGAAGCCACTTGTTCATTCAGTGATAAGAACTTGATTGGAAAAGGCGGGTTTGGTCGAGTATATAAAGGAGTTCTAAGGGATGGAGAGGTCAGTGATTAATTCTTTGCAAATTCATTGTTGTCATTAACATTAAAACAATAGAGTGACTAGAGTCAGTTCCTTACTTGTGAACAAATTGCATAAATCTCTTGAATTTTATATTTTGGAATTTATCACTCTCTCAGTCTTTCTGTTTCAATAATGAAAGTTGATATAGGAGAAGAACATGCAGTCTATGTATCAGTGTGATGTTTAGTGTTGTGAATTCAGTAGAACATCTCTTCTTAGCTTTATGTTCTTATCTGAAGGTTGTTGCAATTAAGAAAATGGAGCTGCCACCATGTAGGCATGCCGACGGAGACCGTGAGTTTCGTGTTGAAGTTGACATTCTAAGCAGACTAGATCATCCAAATCTAGTGACTCTGATCGGCTATTGTGTCGATGGCAAGGATAGGTTCTTAGTGTATGAATATATGCCCAGAGGAAATCTGCAAGATCTTTTGAATGGTTGGTTTCTTGCATACAATTGCAGCATGTTTCCTTTCTTTAATTCATAATCTTTCAACTTTTTTCGTATTTTCATCGATGACTAGGGATTAACGAAGTGAAAATGGAGTGGCCATTAAGACTCAAAGTAGCACTTGGAGCAGCAAAGGGTCTTGCTTATCTCCATTCAAGCCCTGCAGTTGGCATTCCTATTGTGCATAGAGATTTGAAGTCCACCAACATTCTCTTGAGTGAACACTTTGAAGCAAAGGTAATCGAGAAATACATTATCGACAGATTTAAATTCAGTTTTACAATGCACTTTGGATACTGATGCTTGTAAAATAAAACTCTCAGATATCTGATTTTGGCCTTGCAAAGTTGATGCCAGAGGGTCAGGACATATTGGCAACCACAAGAGTACTTGGTACATTTGGTTATTTTGATCCAGAGTACGCATTGGTATGAATCTCTTTCTTGATTTTCTTTTGATATTGGTTATGCATGTCATTCTTCGATAAGAACTTATAGAGTTTTATAATGTTTATTTCTACTTAATGAATGTAAACTATTCTCAAACTTTCAGACAGGAAAGCTCACATTACAAAGTGACGTCTATGCATTTGGTGTTGTTCTTCTCGAATTGTTAACAGGCCGAAGAGCGGTAGAATTAACACAATGTACTACAGATCAAAATCTAATATTTCAGGTACATGACTTCCAATCATTTCTGCAATCAATCAGCTTGAAATTAGAAACAAATGCAGCTCACATGCTTATCTTCTTAGGTCCGGCATTTATTGAATGACCGAAAACGATTGCGCAATGTGATTGATCCTGACATGTCCAGGAGTTCATATACAATGGAATCAATGGCATTGTTTGCCGATCTCGCCGCACGTTGTGTTCGTATTGAAAGCAGTGGCAGACCTTCCATGGAACAATGTGTGAAAGAACTTCAAGTGATTGTATATGCAAATATGAGAAAATAAAGCAGACAAAAGTAGTGATAATGGTTTGAATTTGTTGAGAGCTGAGAAGTTTACACTCGGAAAGTCATCAGTTGAAAGGATTTGGACATAAACATTTATTTGTTCTCTTGTTAAGTATCAGTATGGATGAAATTGTCAGATATAGAGTTCTTAAGGGAAACATTTGAGATTGCAATTAAATCAATGGTTTGGGGATTTTAGCAGATTGTTTATGATGTTTATTTCATTGTAGAACACTTGTATTTATTTGATTTGAAAAATGTTGCAAATAAATCTCTGTTTTTTTTTTGGGGAATTTTAGAAGATTGTTTATTTTATTTTATTTTTTTAAAGTAATTTAGACAAATCACCTAACACGCACTCTAAATCTTCAACTATGTTTTAAAACAAAATAAAACTCACAACTTTCTCCGTGAGTTATAACAATAATATAACGATACAAATAAATTTTATGATCGAATGTGTAGGGTTTTTTAATCATCTAAGAGATTAAAATATTGTGTATAAAAAATAATAATTAGATAAATGGAATTAAATTTAAAAACCAAATTAATTTAAAGCGGGGTACTATTTGTGGATTCTAAAAAGTTTATATTAATTTTTATAATTAAAAATTGGATAAATCAAAGCTTAATTGAACAAACAGAAACAGACACGATTAAAAAAATTAGCAAAAACTTAATAAAGCAATACATGATAAGACAACTAACAGACTGCCAATATGAAAAAAGCGAAACAGTAATATGTGGAAATAGAAACAGTGGCATTTAGAAAAAAAAAAAAATTCATCATGTAAGATTATGGTATAGCTTTATTTGCTGGTAATTATAAACGTATAAATTTCATAAAAACCTAAAAAAATACAAATTTTCTTTTTTTATCTTTAATTACATAATTTCTCATAAAAAACGTAAATTAACCTAGTAGTAACTATTATACAGTGTGATTAAAATTTTTTTTATAAAAATTATGTATGAAAAATACTTTTCTTTTTTTCTGCCGGGTTGCATGACAAAAAAAATTTATCTTTAAAGGGTCACTCAAGCCACGGTAAATCATGTACATCTTTATCTGTCTATTTTTTTTTATTTTGATATTTATTATTTTTATAAAATAAAAAATAAAGAGTAATGAGATACACATTTTTACCATCATTTCTTTTCACAACATCACTACTAATTTTTTTTTAAAAAAACAAACGTGAACAAATCAAGTGTCGCACACAAATAACTGAATTCTACATCACTCGCGCGCCAATTTTATTGTAAATAAGAAAAACAAAAAATACATATATCTGCCTATAATGTGAAAAACCCCCCATTTATTCATTTAATTTAATCCCTATGTTAATTTAATAAAAATAAAAAATAAAAGAATATAATAAAATAAACAGACAATGAAGTCCCCCTCTTTACTTCCAGACTTCCAGTTCCCAGATCCTCCTCTTTCTCTCCAACTTCCAGAAAACAAACAAAACCCACCGATCTCGCGCGAGCGCCAGCCCGATGACCGCCCAGGGCTACGCCGTCGAGCTCTACTTCGACCCCGCCCTCGAGAACCAGGTCCTCAAGGCCTGGAACGTCCTTGCCCGCCGGCAAATCACCAAACACCTCATCGACATGCAATCTCGCCCTCACATCACCCTCCTTTCCTCCCCCTCCCTCGACCCCCACCGCCTCCTCTCCTCCCTCCGCTCCCTTGCCTCCCGTCATGAACCTTTCCCTCTTTCCCTCTCCGCTGCCGCCGCCTTCCCTGGCGATCCTGCTGTTCTCTTCCTTTCCCCTACCCCTTCCCTTTCCCTTCTCTCCCTCCATTCCCAGCTCTGTGATGCCCTCCGCAAGGAATCCTTTGATGCGCCTGATGAATTCCGGGTCGATTCCTGGGTCCCTCACTGCTCCGTCGCGCAGGACGTTGCCGGCACCCGCGTCGCCGAGGCCTTTTGCATTCTCCGTGATCTCAAGCTTCCTGTCACTGGGTATGTCACTGAGCTTGGAGTTGTTGAGTTCTCTCCCGTGCGTGAGATCTTCTCGTTCCCGCTCGGGAGTTTGTCTGAATCTTGAGGTATTTCCATTTGATGGATTTTAGACGTTGTTGTTGTTGTTGTTGTTGTTATTGTCTTTTTATTTTATTTTCTTAAAAAAAAATGTGATCTTTTATGATTAATGATTCAAAATTGCAGTCTTTGATGCCTAGATGTGATTCAGTGTTTTCCTTTGTTATTAGTCCTGAGCTTGCTTTTCTCTAAGTGCTACAAAAGCATTTTGTCTAATGACTACTGTATGATGATTTGGTTGGTATGTACATCATCCAGGGAAGTGACACCTGAATTGCTATTTGCTTGGATTTTTAGGTTTTCAAGAAATTATGCCTTTTATTCTCTTGATCGGCACTGATTTCTTTTTAATAGATAAAATCCTGCTTCAATTGTCTGCAGAAACGCAAAGGATAGTTATCAAAATAGCAGGGGGATAAGGAAGCAATTGGTAGAGAAAGGGATTGATTGCTCATCTTAGGTAGGAGGTTAACTAGGATTGATAGAATATAAGCACCTACCTTTGCGAACCAGACTCATTCCTAATCTGTTCTGCTTGGGATGGAAATTTTCTCTTTTGGAAATTATGCCTCCACGTCATGTTGCATTTAATTAAGTGAGATCCTATGATGATAAATCTGAACTCTGAAGTTCAATAAGTTCTTAAATTTAAAATATTCTGGATTCATGAGTTGTGCTAAGGACTCTACAACATAAAAAAAATTGGGAGACCAAAATAGATTTAATTGTCAACAAGGTGAATATTGAAAAATGAAGGTGATATGAAACATCAATGACTGAAAGAAAAGGAGCACTTGAATTCCATCAATGGTTTGAAGGTTGTTAGAGAATTATGAATTTTAGGCTGAATTACTTAACCTTGAAGACTTGGTATTATAATTGGAGCAGTGCAAAGGAGAATCTTGAAGATATCTTCAATGAATAGAGACCAATATTCACTTGCTTCCATAAGATTGGTAATTTGTACATATGCATGATTTGTATCTGTTTGTTGAAGTGTAATGGCACGCAGATTGCAAAGAATAATAAATGATAATCATACATTCTGTAGTAGATAAAACTGAATTGTTAAATGCCACATACTCGGAGTCAATATTTCATTGAATTCTAGGTTTATGTGTAGACTTCAAATCTTCCAATATGGTACTGCTTTCTTTTCAAGCTTTGTTGAACACAGAGGAATTGAAATGAGCTTTCTCAGAATTCAAACCAAGAAAACATCTACAGTTGGTAGTTTGAATGCATATCTTTTTCTTTGACAAATTTTGGGGCTTATTGAATCTGGCATTTGCCAATTCTATTGTCAAACTTATTGTGTGTGCATATGGTGGCTTAGTCTCTATCAACCAATGTTAATAGTTTCTCCCAATAATGGAGAAACTTGAATCAAATCTATGCACTATTAGTTCCTTCCAAGTTCACTACCCTTCCTGCATCTCTGCTTACAGGAATTCACATCAAGCCATTTCAAATTTTGAAGATTTTTATCCATCTGGAGCTTTTTGGATAAAGATGTGAAAATTTATTCAGGATGCTATGTTTCTTGCTTTGCTAAGCTTTTGATAATTAGGGTGCTAATTGTAATCTAACAGTGTAAAATTGATATTGGCATAGTGAACAAATTGATGAAGGTTTTTAACATCAGGTTATTACCTTTTTCCTTACATTAATATTTTGACATGAGTTATTGATTTTGAATAGCTGGAGCATCCTATCAATTGAAAAATAAACATTTTAAAATAAGAAAACTTTTCTCATGATCTTGAGTCCTTGTAAAACGTAACATTGAAAAGAGAGATAGGTGAGACATCTGATGGTGTGAAAGCAAGAGTTTACTTTCTATTGCTAGATGGAAAATTAGCAGATCTGAGTCTTAGGAGGGTATTTCTTGTGGGTAGGCATGTCGTCGAGTTTCAGTCTTTTAGATTTAAGGAATACGCTTGATGGTGTTTGTCTTGAGTGTTCGATCAACTAACCCATTTGTGGTGGAGACAGGTGGCTTGAATCCCTTCTTTTACATGCACAATATTATTGGTTTTATTTGTCAGCTCCTGGTTCAACTGTGCATAAATTTGTGTACTCATTTATTTTTCTCTAATGGTCAAAAGAATGCCTTATGATTGCGGAGTATTATCTTTCTAAATCTAGCAGGAATTATGTGAGAATTTGGTTTTTTCATGATCTGAACTGCCTTGCCTAGAAAAATGGTCTTAGGTAATATTTTGAGCATCTACTATCTTGAAAGCATCCTTTGCCTTGAGTTTGTAGAATATTTAGAATAATTATAGGAGGGCCATCATGGTGGATTATCCGGAAAAGTTTCACTGTTGATTCAAATTGGCATTAGGTTTTAGTTTCAGCGTGTGCATTTCTCATTAACAGCACTAGAATTTGTTGTTTAGTATCTCAGATGGTCAGATCAGAACATAATCTGAAGTATTTGAGATGCATGATTTTTGCATGTATGGCTTTTTAAGGTCACATAGTTTTAAGATTTTGTGTTGCAAAATTCTGTGAATCATGCATGAGTAGAAAATAAATAAGGGATGTCTTCAAACCAATCTACTGTAATCATCATCTAGAAAACATATACATATTCTCTGTGGGAGAACCATATGAACTTATGTTTTTTTGAAAAAATTGATAAAAGAATGTCTATAAATAAATAAGGTTCAACTTAAAACAGATTCTACTTTATACACATTCTTCTATCGTAGCAGATTGGGGAATAATGTTTATCCCGTTTTAATTTTGTTAGATCATTTAAATTGCAAAGAGGTTGTACTTAGCTTTAGGCTCTATTAGCAGTGTACTCTTGTGTTTGTGTTTGTGTTTGTGTGTGTTTCTATTATTTATTTTTATTTTTATTTTTATTTTTTATTGATTAGCCATGTCAATTCGTTGTGTTTAGCCTGGACCCCAATTAACTTTCAAATATCAAGCCTACATCAACATGAAATTCAAACCTAGCACCTCTCCTTTTCGAAGATGTATATCTTTGTTAATGTATGTATCTTTGTCAATTTTGGGGAAATGCATATTCAATGATTGCCATGGACACTTCAAAATGAATGTTGAATTATATTGATACATTGACATTAAAGGTTATGGAATTGTATGTAAATTTTTCCTCCAATTTTTTCGGAGAACCTCTTTCTAATTTTAATATTGATCTAGGAGTAATATCGACATTTGAAACATTGGTTGTAGGTCAGGGAGTTGTATGTAGTCGTATGTAGCTATGAACAATAAAAAGTTTTTTGTTCAATTAAAATAATTATGGAGGTATATGCAATAAAAGAAAAACTCTAAAAAGGGAAAGACAGATGACAAGTTTTGCTTTTCCATCAATCAGAATGTTAAATAGAATATTTGTTTTGATAATGCATTTTTTTAGATAATGAAAGCATGTTTATTTTTAGATGAAATATATTCTTTTCCCAGGTCCTTCTGAACAGGCAGTCACACAGGGAAGTTAGACTTACTCCATGCACAGCTTGAGAAGGATTTAAATTCAGGATTCAAATATAGGATTCATGATACTCAAGCATCAATTCTTGTAGAAATATAAGATAAGAATTTTACTTGTTCCACTACACCCCTAAATCTTTGAATATATATATATATTTAATTTTTGCTCCCAAAGAATAGTAAGATTACTCATCCCCTCTCAGTTGTCATCACCAGCTAACCAAAGCTTAAAGTAAGTGAGAAAATTTTTACTTTTAACTTTTGAATGGAAAACTTTAAATATTAAATAAAAATAGACTTTAATATTAGACCTAGAAAATTCATTTAATATTTTTCACTAATTTAAAAACAATATAAATTTAAGAGCTATCTGTGTTTACTTGCTCTCAGGAGTACCACAGAATGAGGGTTTGCAAATTGAAACAAAGGTGAGAATTGACTGTTTTTTTTTTTAATCATAGATCTTAAACAGGATCCCATGCATTGAGAACTATCATATTATATTTATTAAAATTACATGCCTAAATCATTTGTGAGAACATTGAAATTGAGAACTATCATAACATGTACTTGCACCGTTTATTAACATACTATTTCCTTCACTAATTTCCTTGTAAAGAAATGTTTTTACCTTAGGGCTCACGCACAAATATTTCCAAGTTAATTTTTTTCTAAATAAAGTTTGTTTTTGTTTTTGTTTTCTTTTTCTTTTTAATAAGTCAAAATCAATGTTGAGTTTTAACCATATACATCAAGACAATAAAATTTCAAGATTTTTCAAGGTAAACATATATATATATATATGTATAAATGAAATATCTCCAAAATTTTTCAACATCTTTCAAAGTAACAAATTTCTCTATACTAAAATGAAGAAAACCTCTTCATCACTTGGAGCATCATATCATTCCAAACATCAACAGCACCTGGCAAGCACCAATGCGTACAGTCATTAAACCCCTTCATCCATTCATCGTTCCAGTGTTTCCCTGGATGCCCATCTGCCCTCACCATCATGCTCTCAGTCACATCCACCACCCCAAACTCCCCTTCACCTTCCTTAACCTTATCCAATTCCTCCACTTGTCCATTCCTCAACTCCATGTCACCCACACCCAACATTTCCTCTGCTTTCAGTGGCCTTGTTCTATTGCAATAACCTCCATCATTCCAAGCACCACCTTCAAAATGTGCTGGTGAATAAGTCCTTAATAAGGTCAGTGTCTTGAACTCAAAATGGTGCTCTTCATGAGTACTGTTTTTTATAAACTCTAGTGCGGTTCTTGTGGCTTTCTTTATGGCAGTGATGAAATTGATTTCCTTGAGATTAGTTTCTGAGCAGAAGGTGCAGCCTATGAGCTTGCCATTCTCATAGAAATAGTTTTTTCTGAAGAACCAATGGCTTGTTGAAATGACAATGTAATGTGTTTTGTGAAGCTTGTTTGCCCATTCAGTGTCAACCTTGTCCATGTGTATATCAAAGACTCCTGTTTTTGTGCCGTTGATTGTTCTCTCTGTTGCTTGGACTAAGAATTTGATAAAGTTGCTCTTTATTGTGAAATTTGAGGAGTTGAAGTACCATATGTTGGATGTGTCTTCTTTGTCTTTGTGCACATTCATTGGCTTCTCCACCTGAAATTTCAGTGCAATTTCTTCTTTTTTATTCATATAAACTTTTTAAGAAGCCATGCCATGAACTAACAACATTTTTTTTTTTTTTTGACAAAATTGATAAGCGACAAAGCAAAGGACAAACAAGTACGGAGGTACACTGATTACGATGGCTTGACTGACCTTCTAAAGATAAACCCCCTCATGCAACTCTGGAGGGGAGAACCAGAAGTATTAAGACACAATTTCTCAAAGAAGTTCGAACTCGCGACCTCTCAATCACAAATACGGATAGTTACTAGTGAGCTAGCTCACAGTTCCTGAACTAACAACATTCAAATCTGTTAACCTTACAACTATTTAATTAAGACATAAACTCTAACTGTATCTCATTATTTTGTTTCTGTGTATTCTTAAATCTACATTGCTTTAACCTTTCAACATGCAAGCATTAACATAACTACATTATTTATAAAGAGAATAATATTGAACAATGGATTACATAGTGATCAAACTGACAAACATCATGCAAGGAGGTAAAAAAGAAAAAAATTAAGCAAAAAAATGTGATCACCTGAGAAAGTAAACACAAGAGTGATTCAACATGATTTCTCGCAAGTGAATCACCGACGAAAAACATAGTCTTCCCCTTCACCATACGTAAAAATTCCCCGGCATCGAACCGAGGCAAGTCACAGCCATGAGGCTTCCAACGCCAGTTCAAGAAATCCTGATCCTTCCCATACTTCTCACAGTTCCTGGACTCAAGCATAGTTGGACATGTTCTATTATCATAAGTTGGTCCTCTGATCTCTCTCACCCATTTGCCAGTGAACAAATCACATGTTGCATGACTATTAATATCTACATAATAAATGCAACACACTCACTATTAATTATTACCAGTTTAAATATAAAGTTCATGAGTAACAGTTCAAGCATGTATGTACCTTTGCTTTGTCTGAGAAGTGGACTTTCTGAAAAGACTTGTTTAGGTTTGGCAAGAAAAGGGAGAATGAAGATGAAGAAGAGGGTGAAACTAGATGAGATTAACAGTATCCATAAGAACAGTCCTGATTGCTTTGAAGCAATCATGTTGTTGTTATTTTGTTGAGATGAAAGTTGTCAATGAAGGAAAGAAGAAGAAGGAAACGTTGTTTGAAAGGAAGGTGGTGTGGTTTTGGAAAGATATAAATGCAATATTTATATTGACTTTTATATATATTAATGGTGGCATGATTGGTGGAACATGGACTTAGATAATTTGGGGAATGTATGTGTATGAGTGTGTAACGGTTGTTGTGCTTATGACGTGACCAGCATAACCTGAGCGGTTCGGGTTCCATATTTAAGATGTCCAGGTCCAGTTGTGTCATGTTTTGCGGAGTTCATGTATAATATATAATTGTAATATTTTTATTTATTAAGAAAATAGTCAGTGGTGAACTAATTTATAATTTATTTTGTATTTATTAAATCATGTTAATTAGCTTATATAATTTTGAGAACTCAAAAAAAAAATGAATAAAATGGGGTGGCGATGTGATATGAAATAAAAGAGAGAAATTGCGTTTGCCGGGAGTCGAACCCGGGTCTATTGCTTGGAAGGCAATTATCCTAACCGTTGGACTACAAACGCTTTGTGTACAATTGGACAAACATAACTTAATAATAACAATAAAAACAGGGACAGACAGCACAACCCAAAATACCGAAATAGACCCCTATCAAAGATGGAGTAATTTCTTTCACTATAAACTATAAAGGCCTACCGAGCAGATTCCATTAAGATGAGCCCCATTTTATTTTTTATATCAGTATTATCATAAAAAAAAAAAAAAATTCCTTTATTTTGACGTTCAGAACATCATTAATCGTCTTAATTAACTTTTGTTTGTTCTTTCTTCTCAATTTATTCTGATAAAATAATAGAATTTATCCATTTTAAAAAAAAAATATATATTTAATAAACTGTTCGTGTGCAGAGTAATATAAGTTTTCTCTGTGTTAATGACTAGACTTTGTTGATTTTTTTTTTTAGTCCAATATTTGCAATTCATGAAATTTTCAGCTATATAATTATTAAAAAAAGATGACGGATAAATTTAAAAGCCCGACAATATCACTAGCCTCAAACCATCTTAACAATTGAATCACAAATGTCAGTCTTCAAACATCAATTAATCAAAGAACTGAAAACACACACATATTAAAAACCATTACTAACTGCATTAATTATTTATTTAGAATCACCATCAATAACTCATTCCACAAATCAACAGGCCCTGGCAAGCACCAATGAAGGCAATCACTAATATCTCTAATCCTTGGCCAATGTGATCCTGGATGTCCATCAGCTCTCAACATCATAGCCTTACTCACATCCAACAACACAAACTTCTTCTTCTTCTCCACACTTTGAACTATTTTCCCAAACTCTTCCACTTGACTCTCTCTAATTCTCCAAGCATGTCCATTCAAACTCATGACTTCACTCTCACTCAAAGGTTGAGTCCTATTGCAATACCCTCCATTAAACCATGAACCATGCTCAAAGTGTGAAGGTGTATAAGTCCTCAACACTGTCACCATCTCTTCACACTCTTTGCTCTTACTTATGAACTCAAGACTTGTGCTTAAAGCATTCTTGATAGCATAAACAGGTCCATAGTCTGTCAGGTTTGAATCTCTGCAATATATGCACCCTATAAGGTTACCACCTTTGTATAAATAGTTTGTCCTGAAGAACCAATTCCCACTTGAGATTATAGCATAGTGTATCCCTTCTAGTTTATCACTCCAATTTCCATTGACCTTATCCAGATGAATGTCAAATGCATTAGAAGCTGTTCCATTTACTATTCTCTCATTTCCTACCACTAAGAATTCAGTCCACATCACCATGAGGGTGAAATCATGGGAAGGGAAGTACCATGTCTGAAATTTATCATCAGCATCTCTCTGTTTGTTCACAGGAGTCTCTAGCTGAAAACAATGAATTTAATTAATGAAGTTATAAAACATTCAGAAAAAAAACTTCAGATATATATAAGAGCATGAATGCATGTATTACTTGAGATAGGAGACAAAGAAGGGATTCCATCTGGTTTCGGGCAAGTGAATCACCGATGAAAGCCAGCTTTCTTCGTTGAACAGTTCTTAAAAACATCGATGAATCAAACCTTGGAAATTCACAGTTATCAGGCTTCCATCTCCAGTAGATGTAATCTGAGTCCTTCCCATGTTTTAAGCAGTTCTTCAGAGTAGGCAATGTAGGACAAGTCCAATTGTTATAGTTGGATTCTCTAAAATCTCTTATCCATTTTCCAACAAATAAATCACAAGCCTTTTCTTCATTGGAACCTACTAAACAGAGAAAATATGTATCAAAACAATGCACACATGAACATATATAGATGGGAACATATATATACACACACTTACTAACATGTTGAGAATTGTCTTTGGTCACTTGATAGATTGCACTCTGGTTGTGTTTTATGAGGCTTTGTTTTGGGGTGATGGAAGTGAAGGAGTTTGATTTGTTTAGATTGTGTAAAACTATGACTGTGCAGAGTATGAGTGAAGGTAGAATGAAGGAGCAAATGGTGCTCTTCTTGATCAACATCCATTGATCCATTTTGTATATTTTGATCATTTTTCTGAACCCATGGAAGATGGTGATGAGAAAAAGAAGTCTCAATTATGTAGATATGTGAGTTGGAGAGCTAGCTAGCAACCACAATTCTTTGCTTAGGTTACCTAATCTAATTGTCTTGGTATTCTGTGGGTTAGGTGAAGTTGGTTGGAATTTAAAAGTTGATTGATATTTTAATTTATAGGCAAAATAGTAAAAAAAATAATCCAATCTTTCATGTTATCTTCTGATTCTTTGTATAAATATTTGTTATATCAATTAAGTTTCCAAGTTTGGTTTATAGATGTATTTTAAAAATAAATAAATAAATAAACCATATATAAAAATAGATATATAACAAATACTTGGAATGGTAAAATTTAGTCAACATTTCATTCCATTATTCTTCTATTATTAAATGCTAATAGCTTGGAAATTGGACTTGAAGGAGTCTATAGTAATTAATTGTGGACCTTCTGAAACACATATCAAGACTAAAATAGTTTAAACAATAATATGATTAAAGCATGCTCTTGATTTTAGAGACCAGTTAATTATTAATTGATATAAACTGGTCATTCTTAGTAATTTATCATCTCCATCAAAACTTTTTTTTGGAAGTTAGAGTCAAGATTAGAAATCAATTCTATTCCATTAGAAAACAACTCACAGGTTAAGTAGCTTTTTTTCTCCAAATAAATATTTATTACATATGATTATTATTTACTGATAATAAATATCAAACTGGCATAACCACAACTATTATTTCCTCAAAAAAATCAACAAAAAATGAAAGAAATAGAAAAGAAAAGAAAACCATCTCCATAAATCAATTCCGAGAATGCTTTCTAAGGATCACCATCAATAACTCATTCCACAAATCAACAGGCCCTGGCAAGCACCAATGAAGACAATCATTAACATTATGCCACCTTTGCCAATGTGAGTCAGGATGTGCATCAGCCCTATACATCATAGCCTTACTCACATCCAACAACACCAACTTCTTCTTCTCCTTCTTCATCTTCTCCTCCCTCTCAACTCTTTGCACTATTTTCTCAAACACTTCCACTTGACTCTCTTTAATTCTCCAAGCATTTTTATTAAAACTCATGACTTCACTCTCACTCAAAGGTTGAGTCCTATTACAATTCCCTCCACTAAACCATGAACCATGTTCAAAGTGTGAAGGTGTGTAAGTCCTCAACACTGTCATCATTCCTTCACAATCTTTACATCTACTTAATAAGAACTCAAGAGTTGTACTTAAAGCATTCTTGATAGCAAATACATAACCTAAGTCTTTTGCATCACTGCATAGTGTGCAACCAAGAAGCTTGTCATCTTTATGCAAGTAAGTTTTTCTGATGAACCAGTTGCCAGTAGAGATCACTGCAAAGTTAATACCTGGAAGTTGGTTAGTCCATTCAGAGTTGATCTTGTCTAAATGAATGTCAAACACATCAGAAGCTGTTCCATTTACTGTTCTTTGTGTTGCTTGAACAAGGAACTGTGTCCACATGACCATGAGAGTGAAGTCATGTGAAGGGAAATACCATGTCTGATATTTGCCTTCTGTGCTTATGTTTGTGTTCAGTGGAGATTCAACCTGCAATACATTCATTTTTAAACATCTCATTTTGTATTTTACACATGCAAATATTTTCTAAATCAACAGACATATTAATTATCTAAATCCATTTATATCCAATTCATCAAGTTATATTGATGTGTTTGCTTCTATAATTAAGGATAAGAGATTATTGAGCTTAAAATTAAATATATGGTTCTTGGATATGGATTAGTTTTAAGATTGAAATGATCAAAACAATGCAAGAATATTATAAATACATATGATAACTATTTGAGATCATTATATTATGAAATAATCTTAAATATGTTGCAGGATTTATATAAATTAATACAGTAAACTGCATGAACATGCAGCCATGGTGGCAACAACTAAAAGATTCTATAGTAGATGAATATGTATACATATATACATAAATATATATGTTCTCATTGCAACACTACAGGACAATGCATTGGCTGTAATCTTTTGATGTTCAACCACTGCCAGCTAAATTTATCATTTTAAATTTTATTAAATCTGTTGTTCATATTCAAAGCTCATAAAAGTAAAAGTATTTCAAACTATATATATTTGTTCAATTAAATGATGCAGGACTATTCAAACTATTATCTGCAACACACAAGCATAAACCAAAAGCATTAATGAAATTAAACATTACCTGAGAAAGAAGGCATAAAAGAGATTCCATCTGGTTTCTAGCAAGAGAATCACCGATGAAAGCAAGTTTTTTCCCTCGAACAATATTTAAAAACATCGAAGGTGCAAACCTCGGCAAATCACAACCATCAGGCTTCCATCTCCAATAGATATAATCAGGATCCTTCCCATGTTTTACACAATTCTTCACTATAGGCAATGTAGGACAAGTCCGATTGTTATATATAGGTTCTCTAAAATCTCTAATCCATTTTCCAACAAACAAATCACAAGCCTCTTCTTCATGATCATATTCTAAATCAAAAAAGAAAATTAACAATCAATAGAACATAATTAACAAGAAATATATATATATATATATATATATATTGAATGAAATAAATAAAAGTAGTGAATGAGTACATACCAAACTGAGAGAAGGTGATGTTGAAGGAGTTTGATGAGTAAAGAGTTTGTAGAACTAGTATTACGGAGAGAAGAAGAAATAAAGAGAAGAGGAAGAGACCAATGTTTCTCTGAATGATCACTTTGCAATACTCCATCCTTTGTTTTGGCTATGGAAGCCATGGTATGCTCATGGAGCTAGTCATGAAGGATGACAAAGTCATCAAGGTTTGGTGAGATTGGTGGGAATTTTAAAGCTAGATGTATATTTTTTACTTGTTTGGAACTTATCTTTGAAAAGTTTTAAAGGGTTAATTGGTGTAAATGATTAGGAATTTGGTATTGATTATAGAATAATAGAATTAATACTCAAAGGAGTAATCATGTTGGAAGTTGACTTTGTTGAAAATGGGTGGTGAGACAAGCACTTGTAACGTACGGCATATGTAATTACTTATTAAATAGCACAAGTTTATTAGGATTTTTTTTTTCTAATAATGTATATATATATATATATATAATTAAAGATGCACCCGTAAAATTATTTAATATTTATAACATATATAATTAAATTAATTTTACCAAGTCTTAGCCTAAGCAGGAATAAGCCTATTAATTAATGATGAGATTGCTTCATTAGTAATTGAGCTTAATATTATAGTTCAAATATAGCTCATTTATTAATTGAATGAGTTTAAATAAAATAAAACCTAAATGGACACAATTAAATATCATACAATGATTAATAAACTAAAAACTGCAATATATAATAATATTATTATTATTATTATTAAAAGTGGGCAATAAAAAAAACTTCAACTAACATGAGAGGTATATATCACCTTTCTCGTCGTCTTTTTTCACAATTGAGAATTTACTTTTTAATCAAATTAGCTTTCATTATTAATAACAAAGATGGATAAATATTCTCCAATTTTATTTGCTGAATTATGTAATTGTTGTAATTTTTTTATAAATTTATATTTACAATTCATGAAATTTTCTACTATATTTTGTATTTTGTGCTTTATCTCCCTCTTATTTTTAATGTTTTTATCTCCACCATGATGGACTTCTAGTTGCTAGTTTATTTTCTCTCCTTTTTTTTTTTCTTCTTGTTCTTGTATTATCTTTTGTTTTGTATTCTATTTTATTTTCAGTCTCATATACATTATTTATTCGCTTTATTAAAAAAAGATTCTATTATATATATGATATGAAACTATATATTCAATATTTTACAAAGTATAAATACTCAAAAAATAAAGAAAGATAAATTTCAAGAACACCATAAAATCAAGCTTAACAATTTAATCACAAATTCCAGTTGCCAAACATCAATTAATTAAAGAATCAACAATTAACAACAAAAAATAAAACATAACATTAAGAACCATTAATATAAGCTTCATTAATTAATTATTTACTTAGAATCACCATCAATAACTCATTCCACAAATCAACAGGCCCTGGCAAGCACCAATGAAGGCAATCACTAACATCTCTAATCCTTGGCCAATGTGATCCTGGATGTCCATCAGCTCTCAACATCATAGCCTTATTCACATCCATCAACACAAACCTCTTCTTCTCCTTCCTCTCAACCCTTTGCACTATTTTGCCAAACTCTTCAACTTGGCTTTCTCTAACTCTCCAAGAACTTCCATTTAAACTCACTTCACCCTCACTCAAAGGCTGAGTCCTATTACAATATCCTCCAGCAAACCATGCACCATGTTCAAAGTGTGAAGGTGAGTAAGTCCTCAACACTGTCACCATATCTTCACAATCTTTACACTTACTTATGAACTCAAGACTTGTACTTAAAGCACTCTTGATAGCATAAACAGGGCCATAGTCTTTCAAGTTTGAATCTCTGCAATATATACAACCTATAAGTTTACCACCTTTGTATAAATAGTTTGTTCTAAAGAACCAATTTCCACTTGAGATTACAGTATAGTGAATCCCTGCTATTTTGTCACTCCAAGTCCCATTAACCTTATCCAGATGCAGGTCAAACTCATTAGAAGCTCTTCCATTTACTATTCTCTCATTTGCCACTACTAAGAATTCAGTCCACATGACCATGAGAGTGAAGTCATGGGATGGGAAGTACCATGTCTGAAATTTATCATCAGCATCTCTGTGTTTGCTCACTGGAGTCTCTACCTGGAAACAATTAATTCAATTAATTCATCATTAAATCATAAACGTTCAGAAGAACTTCAGATATATATATATATAAGGGCATGCATACATGCATGAATATTTACTTGAGATAGGAGACAGAGAAGGGATTCCATCTGGTTTCGAGCAAGCGAATCACCAATGAAAGCGAGCTTTTTTCTTTGAACAATACTAAGAAACATTGAAGGATCAAACCTCGGTAACTCACAGTTATCAGGCTTCCATCTCCAGTAGATGTAATCTGAGTCCTTCCCATGTTTTAAGCAGTTCTTCAGACCAGGCATTGTAGGACAAGTCCAGTTATTATATATAGGTTCTCTAAAATCTCTAATCCATTTGCCAACAAACAAGTCACAAGCAGTCTCTTCTTCATGATCATATAATTCTAAATCAAGAAAGAAAATTAACATTCAATAAAACATAATTAACAAGAGGATGTTGAGTGAATTAAATAAAATTAATGAATGAATAATACATACCAAACTGAGAGAAGGTGATGCTGAAGGAGTTTGATGAGTATAGAGTTGATAGAAGTAGGATTATGGAAAGAAGAAATGAAGAGAAGAAGATGAGACCAATGTTTCTCTGAATCAATTTGCAATAATGCTCCATCCTTCTGATTTGGTTAAGTACTGATGCATGTCATGTTCATGGAGTCATAGAAGATGGCAAAGTTATTCAAAATTTGGTGAAATTTGTGGCAATTTAAATTAAGCTTGATGAATATTTTGCATTTTTGAAGAGCTAGCTTGAAGAAATTATTCTTCTTATTATTTTGGTGTAAATGATTAGGAACTTGGTATTGATTAAAGAATTATTGGCTTATGAAACACAAGTGGGAACCGACTTTGTTGAACATGGATGGTGAGACAATCACATGCAGCTTGTCTTACTATTAAATAACATAAGTTGTTAGAATTCTTAATAATAATATGTTTTTATATTAGTTAGTTAGGATGTCTCAATTTGTCGCGAGATTGATAAGATTAGGAGAGATTTCTTGTGAAAAGGACCTGACCTAAGTTCTAAAGGAATCAGATTTGTTGTATGGAAAAGGATTTGTCGCCCCCATAATATGGGTGGCTGGAGAATTCTTGATCTCCAAAAGTTCAACAAAGCTTTACTTGGAAAATTATGGTGGAAGATCACTACCTTACTAGATTCTTGTTGGACCAAGATTATCAATGCCAATTACTCTATTAGAGAATCACCTGGAATTTTATTTCAACAACCACCAAGAAATAAATCTTTCTTCTAGGCAGGGATTAACACCATCCTACCTTCTTTTCGATCTTGCATCACCAAGTCAATCGGAAATGGAGATAATACTTTATTTTGGTATGATAGATGGCATGAAGGTCAATCTCTCAAAGATCTTTGGACATCACTTTTCACTGTACTTATCCTTGGATTACTTTAAGACAATTCATTCTTTTACTCAATTCCCAAGATAACCTTTTCAAACAAGCTTCAACTGATGATCTTGTCACATTTCTAAATACTATCCCGGATCGTGCAAATGATCAGGAGCATTCCTATACTTGGCCTCTTGAAAAAAATGGAATCTTCTCTGTTAAATCATTCTACAACTTCTTAATTGATGGAGGACTTCGTAGCCAGCTTTATTCTCAATTCTGGAAAACTAAATCTCCAAGCAAAATCCCTCTATTCTATTGGCTGGTGAGGGAAAACAAAATTCTTACACTCGACATGATAATCTATTCAAAAAAGGTTGCAACCTAAACACCACTGACACATGAATTCTATGTCATAATAGTTTGGAAACAGTAGAACACCTTTTCCTTGATTGTAATTTTTCGGATCGAATTTGGTCCTTTTTCAGACAAATCTTTGATATTGAGTCCCTTCCATCCTCAGGCTCCAATATCTGGACCAATTGGATCCCCTCAATAACTTTTTCTTTAGGAATCTTTGGGATCTCTGCTTTAGAGCCATCATTTAGAATATTTGGCTGGAACGAAACAATCGCATTTTTAATCTAAACTGTTTACCTATTTATTCAATAATTTATAAGTCTGCTAATATGCTTCTCTCTTGGCTTTCAACAGATTCCGCGTCTCATCAGCAGGAAACATCAGAAGTCTCCCAGAGGATCAAGCGCTCCTTTAACTTCCTGAGCACAAGACTTACTGATCTTATTGGCGATTTAGCGCCCATTACTGATCCGGAGTAGTTCTCTTTCACTTGTTGCTCGGCAAGCTTGTGACTCCAAACAGTGGTCTTCGCCGGTCCAGCTTGTTCTCTTCTTTCTTTGTTATTTCGTTTGTGTTTTTCTATGTTTTGTTTGTTGTTTACCTTATCTCTGGTGAGGATTTTAGCCTGCTTTATTTCTTTTTGTTCGTTGTTTGTTTCTTCTCCGTTGTACCTCTATACTTTCATTTTTTTTAATAAATTTGTGGTTTATCCATTTTACTCAAAAAAAAATGTCTCAATTTATGGTAAAAACAGCTTTATTTTCATGTTAATCAAAAGTATTGAAAAGTTCGATTCGATCAAGAATTTCAATAATTTGATAAATAAAATATTTTTATCAGTTTTTTTACTAAACAAAACTAAATAGATAAATCACAAATATATTGATTGAGTGCCAAGAGTGAATGAGTTAATTTAAGTTAACTTAACTAAATTGAAACCAACCTTAGCTTTGCTCACCCAATTTAGGCTTACAGGCTCAAGCCCAGCTCATTTTAACTCGAGCTCAGGCCCAACGTTTTGGACCTGGCAAGAGGGCTAAGCCCATACAAATCCCTCACCAGAACAACAATTTATGGCCCTGATATAATAATTAAATTTCACATTAGTATAAAATATCTATAATATGTTTTAGTAACAATTAATAGGAAAAAATACTTAGAAATTTCCAATATTTTTTTTCCCAGCTTACTATCTCAACAATATAGTAATTGGGCCACATCATAAAAGCCAGCCAATTTTCATTTTAGGATGTTAGCCCATATCTAACACTAATGGTCTAATACAAGCATATGCACATCCCAACTCTATCGCAACACCAAACACTAATGAGTAATGATGTTTGTTAGTTCCTCCGGTGTGGTTTGTGGGTATTAAGTAGCACTTAAGCACTCGTAGAAGTCTCACACAAACCAATAAAGAAAAAGCACACAAACAAACACAAGGAGACACACAACGTTGATAACCCGG
This sequence comes from Dioscorea cayenensis subsp. rotundata, assembly GCF_009730915.1. Lineage (NCBI taxonomy): Eukaryota > Viridiplantae > Streptophyta > Magnoliopsida > Dioscoreales > Dioscoreaceae > Dioscorea > Dioscorea cayenensis. The sequence goes on from NC_052478.1 coordinate 6,166,301, forward strand.
GTTCAGGGCTCCACTCGCCCTACGTCCGGGGGCCAAGCTCGGAGATAAACAATCCACTAAAAGAGGTAAAAAAATAGATGAGTACAAACACTTGTCACCACACTCTCAACAATGAAGATCACTACCTCTCTAGATTGTTTGGTGCTCACACACTCTCCTCAAAGAGTCACTCAAGAGTCACACCTTATAATCTACGAGCAAGGTAGCTTATATAGACGCCTCAACGTCCCAAATATAGCACATACCTCTTTTAGAATCTCACGCTACTAATTTAAAAACTCGCTAAAATTAGTCATTGCAACTCCCCGTTGTAACATAAGTTGCAACATAGCCCTGACTGCTGACTTGACTGAGTTCTTGTTACGTTGCGGACGACCTCAAGACCCATCAACCTCCCGGTCATGCTTAGTCCGAGTCGATGCACCCTAAATCTCCCGATCCCGATCGCGGCAACCTAGCCTACCTCCTCGACTCCTCATCACGCGATCCCCTCGCAAGGGCGCACGTCCTTGTCGTCTTCCATGAAACTTGCCAAATTCTCCTAAATTTGGTCTTCAAAGATTCTCCAAACTTGATCTTCAATTCACCCAAGTTTGGTCCTCAAATCTTGCGATTAATAGACTTCAATGATTCTCATCAAGGATTCTTCAAATCATATCTCCTTCATTCACACCATGAATAGATCTTTCTTTAATTAAGCTCCACCATATTTTTGTCTTCAATCAAATCACCCTAAATATGGTCTCGATATGATCTTGTCTTCAAGTTGTGAGGCATTGCCAAAAATAACTCCACCAAGATCTTTTAAGATAGCTTTCACCATGATCTTCAAGATATTTGGCTCCATGTTAGAGACTTACTAAAAAAATAGCTCCATCAAGATCTTCAAGATGTTTCGCTTTGCACCCAAGTCTCCTGCATGTCACCACGTCTATGCACATCATTAATTATGCTTTGTCACCTTGGTTGCCACGTCACTTGGTCTAGGTATCAAATCATGCCAATAAATAGTGCGGTTGCACTAACAATGTTTTTATATAATATATTTATCGAATAGTTTTTTTGAATGACATAAATGTCATATCAACATCCACGTCATTCCTTCTCTTTCATAACCCTTTAAAAAAAAAATTAGTTTTTTCAACATCTATACTTTAAATCTAAACCATAAACAGTAAATGATAAATCGGAAACTTCTCTTTATATTTTAAATGGTAAACCTCAAACCTCTGGGTTTGGGATTTAAAGTTTAGGATAAAGTATTTAGCGCTTAATGTTTAGTATTTAAATTTTAGGGGTTTAGAATTTTACTTATAGATTGTATAGTATTTGAGTTTAAATTTTTAGTGTTCTAAATTTTATGTTTTATAATATTTTATAGTGTTTGGAGTTTAGGTTTCCATAATTTGAATTCAAAATTTATGAAAAAAGAATGGCATGGATAATAATATAGATGTCAACTTCACATTCACAACATTTGAGAAATATATTCAATAAATCTTGTATGTAAATATAACATCGCAATAAATAATAACAGTTACATATTTATTAAGAATAATTTGGGTGAAAAAAATTAAAAGCATAGACTAGTTATTAATAACTTCCGTTGCATAAAGTGTCCACTCTCACTCAATTTCTCTTTATTCTTCCTTTAAATAATGCACTTGTTTAAAACTATAAATTAATAATAATAATAATAATAATAATAATAATAATAATAATAATAATAATAAAAAGCAAAAGATTCAAAGCAAAGATTGGCTCCACAAGCCTAGAGCTCCATTATGGTACTCATAATTAGACATATCACATATATACCTTCCCTGCTATCATCCATTTTATTTGTAGTGAAATGATTTGGTGTGTTTTTTTTTCAAAAATAATATTTCATCAATCTTGTATATTTTTAATAGTTGTATTTTATTATTATTATTATTATTATTATTATTATTATTATTATTATTGTTGTTGTTGTTGTTGTTATTTTGTTAAATCAAAAACACCCATATGCCCAAAAAAAACCCACCTATACTTTTAATATAATTTTTTAAAACTAAAAGTGGTTGAACTATAATTTTATTTAAAGAAATCATTTACATACCATTGATTGTAATGATTAAAATTAAAAACAAGTAAAAATAGTAACTATAAAGAAAGACATCTGAATGGTTAGGTACTAGAGGGACCACATAATTTAATATAAATAAAAAAAATGAAAATGAAACTCATTATGTGAAAACATGCAAGTGAAAAACATCCTAGAATAAATCATTTATGATCTATGTAGCCCATATGAGCAAGAGAAATTCACTCCTTCGCCGAGTCTAAAGTTGTGTGGTGTTACTCGATCAATGGACAAATCCAATAACGTTGATACTGTTTTAACAAAATTATATTAAAATGTACCCAAAATTTTTTTTTTTATAAAGATGACAAGTGCTACCCCATAATAAAATGTCAAGGGATAGACATATATGAAGATATACCAATTATGGTGGCTTAATGATTTTCTAGAGATTTATTAACTTGGACAGACGTTACATGAGACAATTAGATTCATACCATGTGAACCAAACAAAATTAATAAATCTCCTCTACCTGTAACTCTAGAGGGGAGAAACGACATCCTCCCACAAGGGACCCATAAACAGTAAATGAACAGTATGACATTGTTTGGACTGGCTTTTAGAAAACCCAAAAGTGTTTTTTTATAAGCTAAGCACTTATGGATTCCAAAAATATTGTTTGTATTGACTTTTCTGAAAAGCAGAAGCTGTAAAAAAAACTGAATAACAGCTTTTTTCAAAAGCTAGTCATGACTAGTTTTTGAAAAAAAAAACTGTTTTTCAGTTTTTTTTACGGCTTCTGCTTCTACACAAAAGCTAATCCAAACAGAAAATACAAAAAATGCTTAACTTACTCTAGAGAAGCACTTCTACTAAACTAAAAAAAAGCACTTTTTTTATATGTCAATCCAAACAAGGCCTATATATACAATGTTTATTTAATGTTTATAGTATATGTACAATCAATCTATTCACTATTCAAGTAACATATCACTACATTAAGGCCTTGTTTTGATTAGCTTATCAAAAAAGTGTTTTTTTTTTAGTTTAGCAGAAGTGCTTTTGAAAAAGTCTGCTTTATACGAAAGTTAAGCATTGTATTTTCGCTGGATTAGCTTTTATCTATGCGTGCGTGTAAAAATAAAGCTAAAAAAGCTTTTTCATAAGTTAGTCATGACTAGCTTTTGAGCATTTTCGCTTTTGCACACTGTCTCGAAAGCTCAATACAACAACATTTTGACTCAAAAGTGCTTTAATCCTAGAAAAACACTTCGGATTTTCAGTCATCCAAACGTAAGATCAGTAAGAGTGGTTGTTAAATGTACCCAAATTATATCACATAAATGTCTAGAATTATATAATCTTTTTAAAAATTATATAATTCTAGATTATATAATTCTAGACATTTATGTGATATAATTTGGGTACATTTAACAACCACTACTGACTGTTTTGGATTAGCTGGAAAACCCCGAAAAGCTGTTTTTATAAGTTAAACACTCTCGGGCTCCAAAAATGTTGTTTATGCTGGGCTTTTCTCGAAAAGCAGTTGTGAAAAAGAGTTCTGAAAAACAGCTTTTTCAAAAAGCTAGTTTTTTTAATTCTTTTTTTAAAAAAAAATTATGCTTCACGGGCGTGTACTTATAAGTTATAAGTATGTATAAAATGATTGGAATGCACAAGGTCCAAAGCAAGGATTGGCTCCAGAAGCCTAGAGCAACTCAACCACTAAGCCATGAAATTGATGAAAAATTGATATCCCATGATTGAATCAATAGTAATATATTGTGTAAATATATCACAAGGTTCTCTTTCTAGTTTCTTTACTCAAAGGGCCCCTCATTTATTTAGTTAGCGTTTCCTTTTCCTTGTTATTCATTACGCCCTTAATAAATAAATAGCACAATCAACACTAGCCCAAAATTAATGTAAAGCTATCATACATGGTTTAATCCTTCTTTGTACCCTGTTACATATGATCAAATATATTTAATAATTTATTATATTATGAAAATGTATGTTTAATCTTATTAGAAATAATAACGACGACGACGACAACAACAACAACAACAACAACAACAACAACAACAACAACAACAACAACAATAATAATAATAATAATAATAATAATGTTCATAAATTGGAGCTTAGGTTAATATTCTAAATTAATGAGGAATTTGAATTTTTTATGATTAGGGGATTTTTTTTATTAATTGGCATGTTATATCTTTCAAATTAGAATATGGTACAAGAATACACATTATTTTAGAAAAAGAAAACTATGTTTGGATAACATAATAATTATTATTATATCAATCAAACACATACTCTTTAAATTTTTATAGTATAATTTTAAATTACCACATATTTCAGAGAATTAACTAAGTAGCCCAAAAATTCACTAATTGCTCAAAAAAAAAATTCAGAAAATTCGGTGAATTAAATGGCCATTAATAGATTGGTCTGCCTTAGCCAAAAATGTAGTTAGGGTTTTAAATGTTAGGACCAATTTTTGCAATAGGGCTAAATATAATAGAAATGAGTTCTATAGGAACAATTCTTATTATAGCTTTCCTCACAAGTTTTATAATAATAATAATACTACTACTAATAATAATAATAATAAAGAGGGAGAAAATTAATTTATAGTAAATAAAAAGTTAATTTCCAAAGTTTTTAAAATTTTAAATGTTTAAATATAGAATAAAACCCTCTCACTCGTGGTTTGGCAGTATAACTCTATATATATATACACATAAATCCATAAAAATAAATATTATTATACTAATATATAAATCAATATTTTTGGAGAGGTCTATTATTATAAAAATTTCTAGTAATTTTCTTAGCATCTATGGTTTCTAAAAACCCAATAGGTTAAAAAAAATTATAATAATATTTCACTTTAAACACTAAAAACATATATCATAATATCAATTTGGATCAAATATTATTAGCTTTACATTGAATATACATCTATTTAATTTTAAAATATTGAAAAAAAAAAGCGAAGAACTTGATGGGTCCACTAAATATAGAGCTCAAAATTTGAATATGACGCTTGCCCCATCAAAAAAGAACTTGAACACCTTTATATCCCTTTTATCCTCATTAATATTATTATAATTAATTATTTATTTATTTATTAACCACAAATAATTAAGTACTGTTTTCTTCTACAGTAAGTTGTCAAAGATCCATTGGGATGAAATAATGGACTTGAATTTTATAAAATGTATCAAAAATATCATAATCAGAAAAGGAAGGCTCTTTAGTGACTAGAAATGAATGCGATCTCTATGTTTCTTTAATTAAAGTGTTGCTGAATGGTAGGTATATGACCATTGGTTTCAAGTTTTTAATCATTCTATATTTTAATTTATTTATTTTTAATATTATCAAGCTAAGGGATGGATTCAAATCCAATATCTAACTCTTGATCTTTGAGTTGAAAAAATAAATAAATAAAAAACCAACTATTTTATTATAAAAGTGGAAATTTTTATATTTTAATTATTAGGAAATGATTTATTAAAAAGTTTTGAAATCACACTGGGATAACAATGACATCCCATTAAAGTGTCAGATATATATATATATATATATAAAAGGTTTATACATGTGAACTTTAATATATGTGCTTTTTCTAGAAAATTTATGAAAAGTTGCCGACTTTCTTTGTAGGTCCTTCTAAAATTTTTACTTAATTTTAGATCCATGTGTTTTTGTTTTGAATATTTATTTAAAAAAACCCTTTTTGAACTCCAAAAACACTAGTTAGTCTTTAAAAATAAATATTTAAAAATATGGGTCAAAAAAATATATATTTTTTTAAAATATCAAGCAACTTATAGTGAGGTGGCAAATTTATATCTATACTTATTTGCCTATATATATATATATATATATATTAGAAATTTATGCCTTCTTTATGGAATAATACTTTTTTTTTTCAACTCTATTAATTTTATCAAATTCCATTATTAAAAAAAAAACAATCTGATAACAGTCAAACATGTAATTTATCCATATTTTTTAAAAAAATTAGCTCCACTAAAAACTTTGGTCAAAACAAAAATATCATAATGCTTATTATGGTTTCTCAATTTTCTAAAAAAAAAACTAACTATAAATAAAATTTCTAAATTCTAATAACCATGGTTTTTCTTTATAATTTTACAAAAAAAATATGAATACAAGTTAAAAATAAATAAATAAAAATTAGTAGTAAGTTAGTAACATGTCCATTTAAATCCCTTTTTAAAACTAAAACTAAATCTAAAACCAAAAAAGTAAACCATGCATAGCTATCACAAGTGATGAATGATTTGAGAGATGACCTCAACCCTTAAAAAAAGGAAGAGACAAGCGGCACTCTATCATTCATTAAAGATAAGATTAAACCCTAATTTTAAGATGAGATGCGTCCGTCAAATTGTGCTAAAATGATGCTGCTTCCTCTCTATCCAAACCCTACCTACAAATTCCAAGCATAAAGAAAAAGTTGCATTTTTATATTTATAGTAATTAATTAATTGAAAACGAAAACCAACGTTATGGTGATGTCATAATAATAATAATAATATAAAAAAAAATAAAAGGGTTTTTTTACTTGCATACCTGTCAACAAATAGAAAATACTAATATATCCTAATCAATTATTTTTAATTATTTATATACTTTTATGAAAAAATAACTAAAAGCATTCATCTTACAAAACCCACCTGGTTCGGCAGGCTAATGGTACTAACCCTGGATCTTTTGAGAGAGGAGAAAGATGACCAAAATTCGAATCCCATACAGAAGAATTAACTCTGTGAGAATTTTGATCTCCATGTGGATTCTAGTAACCCAATGTAAAAGCACATGAGGCTTTTAATTCCACACACATCCATTGACTAATACAGATAGATTTGTTTCTTTTGTCAAAAAAAAAAAAAAAAAAAAAAAAATTATCTTGAAAAAAAAATCAAAATAAATTATATTTTAAAGATTTAAAATTTTGCAAGAGTATATAAACAAGGGTTATACATGCAATTTTAATAAAAGTGAAAGCTCCAGCTCAAAGAAGAAGGGAACAACAGAGTCAATAGATTGTGCTTTGCTGTTCCCATTCATTTTTGCAGACACTGGTGTAGCTGGACACCTCATGTCATTGCCATCAAATGAAAGGGACTCTTCAGTCCATTTACATCCACCAATTTCTTTTTGCTCTTTTTGTCTTTTTCCTTTTATATATATAACTATAAATTGAGAAAAAAATCTCATAAAATCATGAATTATGAATAATTTATATATGTAACTATCAAGAACACTTTTATTATTATATACCATGTGTTGATTGGAAGAACTTCTCCATCTTTTACTTTTTTTTACTTTTTGAACTTGTTCAAAAACAAAATTTAATTAAATATTGACAAAATAGTTGTAAAATATGCATAATTTTAATTTTTATGAATGTATACCTGTAAATTATGGTTATTATTATTAATTATAATTATTATTACTTGGTACAAATGCTCTTATAGTTAAATTAAATAGTTTGATCAATGCGACTATAGTTTAATAATAAAATACTTACTCCATGAAGGAAATTGAGAATTCAACTTTTTCTCAATACACAGTTGATATCTAATAATAATAAAAAAAAATATCAGGTGATTTGTCTATATTGTTAATAAATAAATAAATAGTCCCTTCTGTCTTTCTGGTTCTTTTTATATATCTATTTAAAAATTTGTAAAATATTAAATACTATTTTTTTAAATTTACTTTTAATATTTAATACATTTGTACAACTTCTAATAGGAGTATTATATTCAACTATACATTTTTTTAAACAAATTTTAAATAAAGATAATTTTAGAAAGTTAATGTAATTTTTATAATTTTTAGATTACAGTACTAATTTTTTTTAATTTATGTAATTTAGTTAAAATGAATAAGTTAAAAAAAAAAAGCTAGAGAGAGAGAGTAATTTATAATTTATAATTATGTGACTTGATTCCATTTTATTATATATTTTTTCCCCCAAAATTTCATTTATTTCATCTGATTGCATGTCAGTGGATGTTTAGTGTTTACTGCATTTATTCATAGGAAATGCCACATTTATGTTTCAATAAATACGTTGCTTGAAAAGGTTGTGTTAAATTTTAATCCTCTCTATTTATTGAATATATGTATATATATATATCAGTTACCAAAATATATATACACACACCCTCTCTCTCTCCCTTGAATCACTTTGACGAAACCCCTAAAATTTTTTAAAAATATTTATTAATTCATTCTGTTATAATAAAGGAAATATATAAAATGCAAAATAAACCATGGAACGGTGCTAGTGTCCAAACAGTTTCAAGTCGGTGCAAATATGAATATTTTCAGGGGTATTAATGTAAATTTAATTTAAAGAAAATAATAAAATAAATAATTGGAATTTTTTTTATATAATATAAATAATTGGAATTTTAACAGAGCAATGAAATAAACTGAAACTGAGAGGCGGCAATTTGCCTTGTTGTCTTTTGATTCTTGTGTGTCAAAATCTCAGCAATAAAAAAACAAGAAAAGAAAAGAAAAAAAAAATTTGTATGATGACAGTGTGAATCTTTCTTTCATTTATACACTTTCTCTTTTGAGATTGGTTTGCTTTCCTTCAAACTGAAGCCTTCTTTGATGGATAGAGAGAGAGAAATTTGAGGCTTTGTTTGCTTTTTTTTTCTTGTTTTGTTGTCGCTTTGTCCATCTGGACCATCACTCTTTCATTCTGAGTGCTTGTGTTGTTGCTGTGGAGTTTCTTTCAAATTTATGTGTGTGTTTTTTAACCTCTTTGTTTTCTTGATCTTTGGTTCTTGGATTGTTGCTCTTTTGGTTGGTAGAAGGTGAAAGTTTTGTTCTTTTTTGTTGGTTTGCGTCCTGGAATTCATTTTGGTCCAGAAAGCTCAAGAAACGAGGAAGCTTTGAGTGTGTTTCTACTCATTGTTGTGGGTTTTGGTTGTGTATTTAGGGTTTAGGCTTGGACAAGGTTAAAGCTTTCTTCTTTTTTGTTGGTTTCCATCCTTGTACTCCTTTTGGAGTATAAAGTTGAAGAAAGGAGGGATCTTGTAGCAAGGTTTCTTCTGTTTTTGTGGGTTTTGGTTGTGTGCCTGAGGTTTTGGTTGGCTGAGAAGAGATGGCTGGAGGCGGAGGCGGAGGCGGAGGTGGAGGTGGAGGAGCGGCGCCGGCGCCGAAGCAGGATGAGTTGCAGCCACATCCAGTGAAGGACCAGTTACCAAACATCTCCTATTGCATCACCAGCCCTCCTCCGTGGCGTGAGTTCCCCTCATCCCTCTGTTTCTTCTAAAAAAAAAAATTTGATTTTGCTCTTCTCTAGTCTCTCTTGCTCCTCTATGTGTCGCAGAAAAAAAAATTGCTTTTTTAATCTTAGAACTTTATTTTGCTTCCTCTTTTGTTCTCTGAGTTTTTTTTTTCCTTTCCAATGTTTTAGATGTTGTGAATGCAAAATTGTTGGTCTTAATGGTTGTTTTCTTTCTTCAGCTTAGCCTGTTCAATGCTTGGATGCAGAATCTTTCTTGTTTTGGCTCAAAGTCTTCTTTCCATACCTATTTCAAGCTTATTTTCTGACAGAAATATTTCACATGATCTTTTCTGTATAAACCTCTGTTAATGATTTCTTTGTAGTGAGTAGTGGTTAAGATGTTAACAGTTTTGTGGGGTCTAATGCAGCTGAGGCCATTCTCCTTGGTTTCCAACATTATCTAGTTATGTTGGGCACTACTGTTATCATACCAACTGTTCTTGTTCCTCAGATGGGAGGTGGAAATGTAAGATGAACAACCCTTCTGTTCTGGTTATATTTCTCTTTTGATAATGAATGTGTTCATGATTTATTCGATTCTGTTTTAGGATGAGAAAGCCAGAGTAATCCAGACATTGCTCTTTGTGGCTGGTTTGAACACTCTACTACAGACTTTGTTCGGTACTCGATTACCGGCTGTTATTGGTGGGTCATATACATTTGTGGTTCCTACAATCTCTATCATCCTAGCTGGTCGCTACAATGATATAGTGGATCCTCATGAGGTCTCTATTTAACCGTATTTTTATTTTGTTTGCATTGTAACTTATCTGAATTCAAAATTTTTACGTTCGAGTTTCATTTGTTATTATGCAGAAATTTAAGCATATAATGCGTGGAACGCAAGGTGCCCTTATCGTTGCATCAACCCTTCAAATAATTATTGGCTTTAGCGGCCTTTGGCGTAATGTCACAAGGTTTGTTGTCGTATTGATTTACTTCCAGATTGGTTCATTGATGCTTATCTTTTATTCAATGTTTTCCAGATATCTCAGTCCACTCTCGGCGGTTCCCCTGGTTGCTTTAGCTGGTTTTGGGCTCTATGAATTTGGTTTCCCTGGAGTAAGTTTTTGTTTTGTTATTTATTTTTTCTTTGGTGTTTGTTTGTGAGGAATTAGTACCACTCGAAGAATAATTGAGAATTGTTATTTTTATGATCATATAAGATTTTGTGCTGTAATAGTTTATTTCACTGTAGCTGATGTTGTCTTTGATGCATAATCAGGTTGCTAAATGCATTGAAATTGGGCTTCCGCAGCTAATTTTCCTCATAGTATTTTCACAGGTATTGTAAGTTGTGGCATGGTATCAGTAAAAAAAAAAACATTGATACCAATGCATTGTCACATTCACAGCAATGAAAACTGTTTAAGAATTTTCTATTTGTTCTGCTATGTGTGTGTGATTTATGTTTTGCATTTTTACAGTATATACCTCATGTAATACGATCTGAGAAACCTGTTTTCGATCGATTCGCTGTCATATTTTCTGTTGCAATCGTGTGGCTGTATGCATACTTACTCACAGTTGGTGGGGCTTATAAGAATGCTGCACCAAAAACTCAATCACATTGTCGTGTTGATCGTTCTGGACTTGTTAGTGCTGCTCCATGGTACGTTGCACAAACTTCTAAATTAAAGTTGTATGGTCTACTGCCAAAATTTTATCAGCGCTTTAACCATAATTATGATTGTAAAGTTATATCTTTGTTTTGATTTCGCACTTTTAGGATACGAATTCCTTATCCTTTCCAATGGGGTGCACCTACCTTTGATGCTGGTGAAGCTTTTGCTATGATGGCCGCTTCATTTGTTGCTCTTGTAGAGGTATAGTTGAAACATTGACATTCTTACCTGTATTAATTGAAATGTGCGAAGTGTAAATGGTTTACATCTTTTGTAATGTTACAGTCCACAGGCGCCTTTATTGCTGTTTCAAGGTATGCAAGTGCTACACAAGTGCCTCCTTCCATTTTAAGTCGGGGAATTGGTTGGCAGGTACGTAATTCTACCTCTGTTTGTTATCGTGGTGGCTAGTTTATCGATCTTTACTAATTTATATCAATTTATTGACATGCTTATTAATTGATGGAAATAGGGAGTTGGCATCTTGCTAGATGGATTGTTTGGAACAGCAAATGGGTCATCGGTATCTGTGTAAGACTTGGGGAACTTCACATTACAAACATTCTGAGTGTTTTCCATCTCCTTGTCTAAATGTACCATGTTTCGACTCTTTCACAGTGAGAATGCTGGTTTGCTAGCCTTGACACGTGTTGGAAGTCGAAGAGTTGTTCAAATATCAGCAGGATTTATGATTTTCTTTTCCATACTCGGTTAGTTTCTTATATAGGATAAGCCATTTTTGCAGTCAAACTTCACAAGCAGTGGATCTTTCCCAAAAGGAGAAATTTGAATAAAAGCTCATGAACAGGCTTTGATTACTCTTTTCTTTCTATTTTACATATAAAATTAGTCAAAAGCCGAAGCATGTCCTCAAAAGTGAGCTGTGATTGCAACTTCTAATGAAGACAGTTGGCCATCACCTTTGTATACTTTATTGACATCAGAGACATCTCCATGATGTCCGCTTGTTGCTTAAGAATTTGTTGTTAACTTTGGCATTCATTTTCAGTCATCTTAGACTACTACCTTTTCTTTGGTGTTTATCAGTAGTAATATATGTAAATAGATTTTTGTTGATATATAAGTCACTTTCCAACGTTAAACCATTTTTTTATTTTTTACTCTATATTCAGGAAAATTCGGGGCTATTTTCGCATCCATTCCGGCGCCAATTGTTGCAGCTTTATACTGTCTTTTCTTCGCATATGTCGGTATGTTTTACTTTACTAAAATCAACATGCTCTTTCTCATCAATTCAGAGTTGCAATTCATGAAGTTTTATCGGGACGTTTAAACAGGTGCAGTGGGTCTCAGTTACCTTCAGTTCTGCAACCTTAACAGTTTCAGAACAAAATTCATCTTAGGCTTCTCAATTTTCATGGGCTTATCAGTTCCACAATACTTCAATGAATACACCTCTGTTGCCGGTTATGGTCCGGTCCATACTCACGCAAGATGGGTATGAAAAATCATCAAACTAATCTTGTATCAACCATTTGAAACAACTTATGGGTTACTAAGATGACTTCTTTTCTTTCCAGTTCAACGACATTATCAATGTACCATTCTCTTCAGAAGCATTTGTTGCCGGCGTTGTTGCTTATGTCTTGGACAACACACTTCATAGGCATGATAATGCAATAAGGAAAGACAGAGGCCGTCATTTCTGGGACAAGTTCAGAGGCTTCAAAACTGACCCCCGGAGCGATGAATTCTACTCCTTGCCGTTCAAGCTCAACAAATTCTTTCCATCGGTGTGAATATGCAGCTGGCCGGCTCCCGTATGCTATAAACATAAAATATGTTGGTTCGTTTTACCGGTTTGATGACATTTTAGCGTGTTTGTTTCGTGTAGTTTGTTATCAATCCATGGAGAACATGCCTATGGATCTTGTTACTGCATATTTTTTTTATATAAATTTTTGAGATGTAAATTATAGGCAAAATCTATTAAATCAGGATAGTTGTTGCAATTTAATCCATTGAATTATCAATTGGTAATGCTGGAGTTTGTGTAGGTGGTTATAATTTATTTTTTTTAAATTCTTTCATTTGTGTATGTGTCTTCTTTGCATTTTGCTGGAAACATGTTGCTTTCTTTGAACACATAAAAGTATTTTTTGTCTACAGAATTATTCTGCTTATGATAAAAATACTGTTGATGGTTATGTCCTGGTGAGTATAATGTAGTTATAATTCATTCATACACTCCTTTACTATATCTGTATATGTATAAATATATGGGGTCAGTTATTTCCTAGCGATGTTTAGACATTAGATCAAAATCTAATGGTGACTTTATTTACTCACAATGTTTCACAATTTAATGGTAATTATACAAGATTTTTTTTTTATTATAAAAAATTCTGATTTTTAAAAGAAAGGGATTCATCATTAACAGGTATTAGATGATGATTTAATGGTTGTTTTTTTATGACATATTTAGATTTGTAATCTAAGAATATCTATAAATTATATATATATATATATATATATATTGCATTTTAAACAGAAATTTTCATGTTGAAGATGTAGCTTATATTTTATATGAAAAAGAAAAAGAAAGAAAATAAAAATTGTATCTTGCAACTGAAACATTGCACACCAAACATTAATGATTACATTATTAATTCATCATTTGGTTTGATTCAGTTTGATGACTTGAATAAGCCTCAATCAGGCTCCGTTTTACTATATGTATATAAATCACAACACTGTTTGGAAAATGGATTTATTTGATTATATTATTTAAAATAATTAATAATCTCACATTAATTAATTTCAAAAGTATAGATTTAACTATATAAGTTTAAAATTTTCATCATATCAGCTTAAGTTTTTGGATTGAATTAAGCCTAAGGCCTCAAATACTATGTTGGTTTACATTTAATAATAATTTGTTAATTATTAATCAAAATCCAGAACAGTATTTTGAGATCTTTTATGAAGGAAGTTGCCTAGGCCTGCTTTCTATTTGGGCCCTTCTCATTCAAAGTCTTTATAAATACTACATTACTTAAAAATACTATTCAAAACCAATATTCACATATTGAGTATGTTACTTATTTTTTTTACAAAGTCAATAAGCGACAAAATAAAAGATAAACGGGTTTGGAGGTGCACAAATTACGGTGTCTTGATTGATCTCCTAGAAAAAAACCTTACCATGCAACCTTAGAGGGGAGAATGAGAACTATTCCTCACACAAAATTTTCACAGAAGATTCAGAAAGTAAATTGTAATCAGAGAGGCTCGAGACTTCTCAATCACAAGCATGGGTATTTACTGTTAGGCTAGCCCACAGTTCTTAGTATGTTATTTGTTGATGCGAAATTGTTTTAATTGGAATATATTACTATCAAGTATTTTATTTGATAATGATATTTTACTCTATTTTAATGCAGTGATTTATTTTTTTAATTAAAACGATAAATACTGTTACATAAACAAACAAGTACAGAGATGTATCAATACTAAATCCTAATGTACAATGCATGAATATTATTGATAAACAATATTATAGGAGCAAGATTTTAAATTCTCGCTTCTTTACACACTTTGTGGTGAGTTAGCATTGAATTACTAGTGGTTTCTCCAATACAGTGATTTATAAAATAATATAAATTTTTAATAAAATATCTATGTTAGTACTAACTAACCGATAAATGACACAGGTGTTTATTAGGTCATATAAAAGTAAAATCAAAATCATGATTTATCAGTGAATTTTATGTCTTTAATGAAATGAAAATTCTTATAGCATTTATATCTTCTTTAATTTCATTCAGAAATTTTTCATTTTGTGGTCCCTTCCACTTTGACCATGAGCTTCCAATTATTTAACATTTCTTTCTTCTGGTTCATCTTTTCTATATGAGATAATTAATAATGATGTTACAATGATGAAAAGAAAGCATTGCTTTGTATATATATATTCAATAGATGTGAAAGATGAAGAACAAAACTTTAAGTCTAAGATTGAAAGAATGAATCAGTAGCATTAAAGAGTTAGAAAAAAAAAAAAAAAAATTCAACTTTGGGACCCTCATTATTTGAAATATGATTTCATTTTTTTCCTCATATATGATATATTTTAATTGCTAAATTCATATTTATTTCATTTCTAGGTGAATGCTTCCATTCTCTAATTATATTTATTTGTTTTCTTCTAATTATAATGTGATTGAATAATTTAGTAAATAAAATATGGATACTGTAAAAAAACAATAAATATTGACATGAAGATAATTATGGGAGTAATTCTCAATGCATGTTATTTGTTGCAAATATAAAAAAAAAGATTTTTTTTATAATAAAAGATAAATATTAAATGAAGAATAAATGGGAAATTGGATGAGAAACGTGGAAGACTAGAAAGAATGATAAAGAACAATGAGCAATTAATGCATAGTGTATAAAATTCAAAGAGGTGGTACAAAAAGAAATGGGTGTTGATTTGGAAGTGTGAAAAAAAAAAATAGATCTAAAGTTTGATTTTTTGGATTTGTTTATTCCAGCAGGATCCTGATTCTACTCAACAGCAAACAATGACTTTTATAGTACTTGAATTCTTGGAGTTTCATTATTTATTTAATTAATTAATTTATTCATTATATATATATATATATATTTGTTTTGTTTTAAATGACTTGTTGAAGACTTTGAACAGTATGAAATTGATTGAGTGAGATAGCCAACGGTGCCACCCCACCCCCTTGATTCTAGGCTCTGTGTCCTTTGAAGTGATGGGTTTTACTCACATTAAAATAACATTAATTTTTTTTAAAAAAAAATTTACTTAAAAAAATGCACAAATTAATACATTAATACATCTGTTAGTTTTTTATTTTATTATTTATTGAATTAAATTAAGAAAATTAGAAAAGCTAGTTATTTCATGGGTTGAAATTTTCTTTCTAATTAGGATTATATGTATATTGAATTTAATAGTTAATAATTAATAAAAGAGATTTTTGTGGTTGATTTTGAAATTCTAGTGATAAGTTATAATTAAATAGTAACATAGAATTTTTCCAATTACTCAATCATGGGGTCATTGATATCTGAAATGTGTTTTAAAAATTTTGTACTAAGTTTCATTTTTAAAAAAAAAATATTAAAAAATTAAATATGTGTCAAAATTAGAGCCGTCCATGGGGAATGGGACCATAAAAACCAAAGGCATGTATAATTAAATCATAAACATGGTACTTCACACCAATTTATTGGTCAAACTAATCACCATTACCACTACATTACTTTGCTTTTAAAAAATAAAACCATAAAAAAAATTATAATTAGCCGACCTCTTGATTACGTAAGATGTTCATTTTAAGGACCTAAAATTAAACTCTAAATCCCATGGGTTAAAAATTTAAAATTAAAATTTTATATAAGATATTTTTTTAAATAAAATAAATAAATCATTAATACAATAAAAAAATAGCCAAATACAGAAAAAAAAAAAGCAAACTAGAATAACAAAAAAACCCAGATGATATAAAAATCTAACTAAACCTATTTTTGAATTTAAAATTGGTTTTTCATGATGTTGAAGAGTGTTGGATACGTTTATATTAATATGATTTTTAGAGATTATAGATGTGATAATAATATTTAAATTAAAATGTATTTTTTTTTTTTTGAAAACTTTAGCCATATTTCTTTATTAACAAAAAGAGTGCCATGGTTATAAAGTATCATGTCCTTATTATCAAATTTGGTTGGTAATGTGTCATGAATGGACCAAACTTGACCCAATCTTAAACCCAATTGCTTTATGCCCTTCCAAAACTTGTTTATTAAATTAAGAAAGGTTTGTTTTATACATTAGATTTGGATATCTTAAACCTTCACTCTTTTACCAAATTTATAAACTTCTATTTATTCATCTTAATATATAAATAAAAAAAATCTATTACTTGAATAACACACTAAAATAAATAAATAAATAAAACTAAGCTCAAAAAATAAATATATTTTGAGCACTAAACCCAAGTCACCACTAATATTTAGTAAGAATAATATAATTATGGAAAGAAAATTACACAATGAACCTAATATACATGTTAGATAAATCAATCAAATAGAGTTAGGTTTATTATATTTTATGTTATTTTATTTTTAAATTTATGAGGCATGACTTCCCTTGTTGGAACTTAGTTTGAACAAGAAAGGGCAAATATGGAGACTGAACCAATGGACCACCAACACTTCACATGTTATGGATTTAATGGTTGTTCAATGTATGTGTGGAATAAACCAAGGGATTTTTTTTTCTTTTTTTCTTTTTTTTTCAATTTTTATTTATTATTATTATTATTATTATTATTATTATTTTTAGTATTTGCTTTATAGAAGGGAAATTAAAATTCTGAATTTAGGTTAATGTTGCCAATTAAGAAAAACTAAAAATATATAGGTAGAAGTATTATAATTTATTGTTTCTCAAATTCATATTATATAATATACAAACATTCATGCATCTTTATTTGTATGCCTCTAATCTCCATTTGCATGTTTTAATATGTTCCTTTTCACACATACACACATATATATACACATATGTATGGGTTAATTTTTCCATGGCACCCAAACATGAGCTACTTTTTAGAGTCTAGACTTAAATTTGAATTAAAATGGTTATCACGACGATTTTGTTTTTAGTGAGTGATTATCTACAAGTTTTGGTATATATATATGAATACGTCGGAGTATTTGTTGGGACATCATGCTCATGACAGTCGTCGCATTGTAATTCTATCTTGTTGGTGACAAAAATTTGCGTAACGTATCGTCAAATATAGATTGGATAAGATTGATCACCGTTAAAATTAAATTAAAGTTAGGTGAATTTGATTTAAATTGAAGTTTGTGACAGCGAAATAAAAATTAAAGCGTGGTTTAGTGCTTTCCTATAAAAATTTACCCTATATATATATATATATATCGTTTTAGTTTGACATTACATATGAAGAACCGAGTAAAATGGATAATTTCAAACTTATTTTTGAAAAATTAGAAATAATAAATAGCTGTATAAAATAAAAATCAAAAGTAGAAAAAGATAAAGAGATATTGGCAATGAGTTGCTAACTTAACTGCATGGTTCTATTTTTGCACAAAATGATAATATGGGGTTTTTCATTGTTCTGAGTTCAAATGGTCTTTGGTGTAGGCTCAGGTTTACCATTCGAATCCCATGCTGCCAAGTGAGAGCTTTGGGTTGGATAATCAATCCCCGGCCTCACGCAAACCATGACATAACTCAAATAAATAAATAAACAAAAAGATGTTAAATAAAAACACATTATATTATGTTTTGGTGGCAATATCACATCAAGTAGTTTATACAAACCAATGCAAAGCTAGTCCATATCATGAAAAGAGATTTGTTGTGAATTAGGTTAAAATGGTTTAGTACTCCATTTTTATATATGAACAAATGAAAGCATGCTAATGACATGGCACCTCTTTGATAATAAGTTAAAGTTTTGAAGGGTTTATCAAATATAATTATTATTTTTCCAGACATACCTTTATGAAAATTCAAAATTGCAAAAATTATCATCCTTGTTAATTTATGCAATTATTTTATGCAAAAACATTACTAACAAAAATAGTTCTAAATATATTTACTTGGGTGTGTGTGAATTTGGTTTTCAAGGATAAGAATAATTGTAAATTTTGCAGGGTAAAATATATAATTACCCTTGCAAAATTTAGTAAATATATTACTAAATTTTGTCATGTATAAAAGTGAGGAATAAATTTAAGTATGGATGACACTTGTCTACTACGGCTATTTTTAAATATTTACCCTTTTCCAACACATATGGTGAAAACTTCCCTTCTTAGGAGATATTACTGTTGTTTTATTTTAAAATCTTAATTTATTTATTATAAAAGGAATTTGTATTATCTTCAATTCCATTGGAAATGAGCGGAGCAATATGATAAGTTTGACTATGTCATAGTGGGATCAAAGCCCTTTAAATCAAAATAATAAACTCTCCACTTCAATGAAATCAAACGACCAATTGGTTCTAGTAATATTTGATCAAATAATAATAAAGCCATGACTAGATCTATGATGGCCATGAGACTAAGTAACATCTCATGGGCTCAATAGAATTTCTCTATTATTCATGCAACTAAAGTGGGGAATATAAATAGCAATGCCGTAACTTC